>NC_091117.1:51977500-52222500 GCF_040183065.1 Periplaneta americana
AGAAGACCTGTATTATTACCTTATAGGCACACTGTATCTTTAATTTACAGAAAAAAAAAATCTTATTGTCTTTAACTTCTATTCTAATGCTAATGCTCGATATGTAACAGTAACTGTTATTTGCACTCAGTTCCACCGAGTCTCCATTTGCACAACATAACAACAGAAACAACATCAACATGACATATGACCCCCACCTTCAGACTTCAGTACATTCTATCCAGTACTGGTACAAGATAAGGCAGCGGAGACGAGACAGGGTACTGGGTCATTCCATCTGTCACGTACCCAGCACCAGACTGAACAACAACAAACGCACTCTTTAATTAACACAAAACATAGACGAGTTACAGCGTACTCTTCCTCTTCTCAAAATGAGAGCTTAGTTTTGATCGGAGATTTAAACTGTTTACATACAATTACCTCGAACATTTTTGATATACACATGAAATGAACATCACAAATTTCCTACCTTACTAGTCCACTATTAAACACAGTCATCAATAAACAGAATTAACAACAATTGTAATCTGGTCATGTTTCATGATTTTTATTTTGAGTTTCAGAATAAATAGCTAAAACAGTAGAAATTCTATTATTATTATCGATTTTTATTGTCGCCAGTCTTTTCTACTAACTGTTAAAAACTACAATGCAATCTACAGTCCAACAGGTAGCATGGCAGTCAGTACACCTGCAGCGTTGGTATCTTCCTTGAGACTCTATCAAGGACAAGGAAGCTTGTACCCTCCACTAAAGCACTCTATATTCCGAGCAGAACAATTGACCATATTGAATCCCAAACGGGTGACATCGAAAGATCTGACATGTGGATGCATTTTACTTTTAAACTATATTATTAATTTTATGCAATGGTTGGTTATGTATCTTCAATTATCTTGACACCATTAAAATTAATTATTGACCCTTTTTATTTGCTATAATCATGCTAACCTCCACCAGAATAAAAAAAAAACAGAATAAGTAAAACATTATCCCTGATAGAAGAAATCAAAGAATACATCTGAATTCAGCCAATAAGTATATCTAAGAATCGCATACTTTCTGCAAAAAAACTTGACAGTGTAACTATCATTATTCTATCCTGTATAAAAATATTAATAAGTAATTAATGTGTATTATATGTAAATACGCATACATAATATTGTTCTTACCCATAATCTCATATTTAAAGCTAAGGATCAGTGAAAATAACGAAAAACCCATTAAAAATGAAAATTTGCTTTTTAACTCTAAAAAATTAAATAATGTTTCAGTTTTCTAAATTTGTGCTGTGACAATTTAAAGCCCCTCAGGACGAATTTAAAAGGACTAGCACATGCATGGAGCTGCGGCTCTTTAAACTGACACTCAGTTGTCATTCTGATAGACTTTGTTCTTCATTCTAACCAATTTTACTTTTCATTCAATTTATATTTCGCTGTTATGTAGGAATAAAAACTTTGTGGTAGATCTGTACAGAAAGGAAGAATATCGATAGCATATATCATGTACCTGCTCTACTTTGATACTCATTTTCTCGATTTTTCAATTTCCAACATTTAGTAACATTCAAAATGCTCTCATGAATGCAGTTGTCAAATCTCAGTGAAATTTTGTACAGAAGTCCACAAAACCATGTGAAGTAAACTGAAACACGTGTTTTCTTCTGCCATTGAAAGTATTCAAATCACCATGTCTTGAGGATGTGATAAGTTTTAAAAAATTGAAAAATCATTAACAATAATTGAAAGTTAAGTTTTTTTCTCAAAAAAGTAATTGGAAAAATATGTAAAGCATATGTTATATTCTACATACATCTATCAGGAATAAATCAAACATAAATTTAAAGAAAAATTATGTGAACTTTGAAAATTGGGACACTTATAATTCAGCATTAAAAAAACAAAACAAAAATGAATTATAATTAAACTAATTGGAATATCAAAATGAAAATGTGTGTATAGCATGTCCACATCGTAAGAAATGTGTGGTAAAAGTTTAAGATTAATTGGTTTAAAAATGTAGAAGTTGGAAATTTCAGTTACATAGCCTTAAACTGTCATGTCGCCTTAACTGTGGATTCAACATGGCGGATTGTTCTGCTTATAATAAAGTGCTCTACCCTCCTCCACTGTAATAAGGATTGCAGATGAAGGTCAATGTTGGACCATCTCTTCCAATGTGCAAATGTGTTACAACTTATGACAAGGTTGAAAATGTTTGCGATAGAACCAATTTTGCCAATCATGAGAAATGTATTCATTATTTCACATAGTTTCAGACAATGATTCAGTGTCATGTTGTTGACGTGCTGGATAGAACACTTTCTATAGGAAGTCTGGTTTCACCTGTCAGGTTACGTTAATTACCAAAATTCTTCATTATCTTTTTTTCCATAATGAAGCATTCTTGGTACCAACGAGCACTCACTTTAGTCATTTCCTAATAAGCTTTGTGTGGATGTGTTATATAAAATATAATGGATTAAATATTCTTAAATAATTATTCAGTAAATATAATGAAACTGTGATAAGTCATGTCATTTCTTGTAGAATTTTGTTCGAAGTTATTACTTACAAGAAAACTTCAGAAAATTTTCTAAGTACCTGGGATGATGTTTCAAAATACTGTCACTACAACATGGACTTAAGTAATTTCATTATATTTATTTCGGTAACTCACAGTTTTAGAAATTAATTAACAATGGTGACTTAAGTTTTACTGTACTTGCTATTGTTTCATCTGAACTTTCACGCTACTCCCACCTACAGGAAAGTGGGTATCACATAATATGACAATTGCAGCACTGAAGAGAAATATTGCAATTGAGGACTATTTTTGCAAAACTTGCTAACTGAAAAAACTAAATTTTACAGGAGAGACAAAACACTATAGTACGCAAGTTCTGCTGTATGTCTCACTTATAGCAGAAAGCAAGTTTTGAAAAAACGATCACACTTTGACACACTACAATGAAGATAAATAACACAATTTTACTAAGACGCTTTGAACATCATGTAGAGGCCTGCCTTATGTTAACGAATCCATCAAAATCTCAATTTTGCAAATTTTGCAGTTGGCAAGTTTTGCAAAAACAGTCCTCAATTATGAAATTTTCCACCTCTTCTTTCTTGAATTCACAGTCCAAAATGGACCTCACAATTAGCAACCATTTGCTTACATTTGTTTTCTTGTAATTCAATCACTAAAATTAAAAGTACGCCACTCAACATTACATTATTATAACTGGAACTTGAAAAATTCAGGTGGCCAAAATTTTGTTTCTGGATCTGTACAATCCCCTGTTTTTTTTTTAATAGACAAGGGCTAAATACGATACAAAGTCTGCTTTACATGAAAAGATAAGTTGTTTATAGTGTAACAGTAACCACAGAAGATCTCTTCTACAATAATGAAAAATCAACTACCATCTTAATCAATTCACTAAATAGCCACCACCTTCCACAAGCAAAGCAGAAAAAAGCGAACATTAGAACTATATACAGAACACCTGTAAGTTAGATCTCTAAGGTAATTAATTCTAAAGAATTTCAGCAAATTCAATATTCCAAATGAAGGTGATATACATAGACAGGAACTAACAACATTGAAAAAAATGGACACATATAAGCCTACAGAAGAGATACTTACTGGCATTGGTTGGTACTGGAACTGCTGTGGTGTCATGTACATAGTGGGTGGGGCAGTGCATGGATAAATCACAGGGTAAGCTGTAGCTGCTGGAGAATGAGTAGGCGCAGCTGGTGGTGGCCCAAATGTAGCTGCAAGAAACATATCAACATGACTCACTAAAACCTGGTGACAACAGCTAGGATATCCATTATCTTAAAATTATTAAATATGACATATTTAAAACTAAAATTACTTAAATATATATATAGTATAAAAATAATTTATAAATACTTTACTTAAATTCTTAACACATTTATTAACCTCTTACAAATGCTAATATAAAGTAATCCTCAACTACAATAATATTTACAGGTGTACCACTCAATAGCAACTGCTAAGAGAAAGACACCTTGGTTTCCTTTCCAAAAATGTAAGAAACCCATATTCTGGTGTAATTTAAAAACACATGTTTTTCTATTACCCTGTGACCAGTGTTATTTCTTTCATATGTCTTTCCTTAAATCACAAGTTTCTCACACAGAGACGAGTGGAAACACTTAACTGTAAAACCTCTGCACATATCCGTCCTACTCTTCATAATTAATCATTATCTGAGTCGTTATTTTTCAACTCATTTAAAACTCAGCTGGGGCAACACATAATTAATATCTGGGCTTACAATTAATACATGACAATAGAAAAACTTATCAGATTACCAGGAAACAATTGGCATTCATACAGTCCTCTCTGTAGATTGAAAACTCAAAAAAGTTTCATATCCATTGTTCAAGAATTAAACAGAAAATCAATATCCCGAATTTAAAAGAAAACTTACAAATTAAACCAAACCCTTTAACTCTATTAAATATAGAATATAATCTAAATTTAACAGAAGAAATACTGAAATCAGAAGTAAACACTGAAATACTAAACCAATTGTCTTTAGAGACAATTAATATTAGGTACCCTCTACAAAACTGGCTTCATTTATACAATGACGGATCCTTGATCTCCAGAGAACAAGGTGCCGGTGTAGGTGTTACGTGCTGTCTCTTCTCACTTCATAGATCTCTTGGATATGGAACAACAAGTTTTGATGGTGAAATCATTGCAATAAGTGAATGTCTCAGGAATCTTCTATGCCACATCAATAAATTTAGGAATGCAGTTATATTGTCAGACTCCAAAGCAGCTATTCTATCAATCGTCTCTAAACACACACCTTCATCTCGAACAGCAGAAATAACTAAAATGCTCTCTCAATTAATATCACTCAATAAAAGAATTGTATTCCAATGGATACCATCCCATCGTGGAATCCTGGGAAACGAGAATGCGGATGCTTTAGCAAAGAAGGGCAGCACTGCTTCTTACATACCTGTTACTAAATCTACGTATTACTCTGTGAAGAGATTTATTAAATCTACATACTTAAACTTCAACAAACAAAATTTGATAACTCAATCCTAAGGGAAAAAATGGAACTCTCTGCATCAAAATCCACAGTTAATTCCTGATTTACCACGAAACCAAGAAATGGATTCGGAACACCTCAAAATCTGTGCTTCAGTGGCTGGTCATGATAATATCTTTGAAAAATATTGGAGTGCAAGAGGTCAAATGACTTTATTGTCAAACGCCTAGCATTAGAAAACAACAACAATAATAATTAATACATACATTATACATATTATATAATTTATTTAATATTTTCTATCACTGTAGGCTACCTAAAAAGACAAATTAGAAAATAACATGGAATACGGAACAAGTGGAGAATTCAGACAGTACAATAGTGTCGACTGTGCAAGCCATTAGTCACTGGACCATACCGAGCCATGTCAAACAAAAGAGAATCGAAATGTTGCTAGTAAAATGCATGACTATATTCTTTAAGAATTCACTGCATTAGTCAAGTGCAAGATCTGCAGAGTATAACGGGGAATTTGTAATGCAGAAAAAGAAAATGCAAGTTTTTGAAGATATAACATGTTACCACAGCAATATGAAGGACAAATATTTTGTGGTCCAGGAAATATCATTGAAATCCACTAATCTGAGAAACAAAAATATTGACAATTTGCTAGAAAATGTCACTGCAGGGTTAAATGAGGTACCGTCTCACATTACATATAAGAAAGAAAATGTACTTAAATCACTGAAGCCTTTTCCTCGGCCTTAAGTTACTTTAAAAACAAAGATATTTTGAAAATAGGCTAAATTCTACAATATAGTAAACACCCAACCACATGGAGAAGAAATGTGCCAAAACATTTAATGATGTAGGCACGGCCATGGCAGAAATAAGACTGCTGGAACTATAATGGCAAATTCGTGACTGATGATGCATTTAGACTGTTTTTCTATTGTTTACGATGAACAGAAAACACGGCATTTCAAATTTTATCCTCATCTCTAGGGAAAAGGATGGCAAAAAGAAAGCTTTTACTGAGAATGTTACAAATGACTCAGTCCATTTAACTTGCCCAGTCGCAGAGTTGAGCCAAAGAGTGAAATTAGGAAGAACTGACTTACTTTGGTACACTCCAGCAGGATCTGCTGCAGTGGTAATAGGTCCAGCTGTGGCATGCTGTGGTGGTGTTGCTGGGAAGTAAGCCACTCCATTATGGAATGTGTATGGCACTCCATTCTGATACATAATTGCTGTGTTGCTGTGAACGGTGGGAGGGGACGCAGCTTCGTATGTTCGGTTAAAAGGCTATAAACATAAAGACACATAGCCTATTTACATCCTATAAATATAATGCTGCTACAATTATTTGTACATTGCATCTCTTAATATCTTAAACACACAGAAATCGTGAAGCATATTGCATCAATAACGTGTTAATTTAGTACTGAGATGAACTTTAGCATCTGGTGTGTATAGCCGTCACAACTGGTGGAGTGCTTACCATATCTGCAATTAGATATGAGATTTGCATGTTCAAAACCAATGAAGGGCGATAATTTTAACAATAATAAAAATGTTGAGCATGGTTTTCCATTAAGAGTGGAGTAAAGTAGGGAATCCTGGAGCAGCTAGATTATCTTTCAGCCGGTGGAGAGCAGGAGCTAACCCAACAACTTTAAAATCATGTTACTGGATACATGTGGCTGCTTTGTGTGCCACAAAGAGTAGACAGGGAAAGAGGAATATTTCCATACAATTTATCTTTAAGCTCCTCAATGTATGAATAATAAAAATTATAAAAGGTACAGTACCTCAAGAGGTCAAAAACCACGATTCAATATGACTGATAAATGTGGACTGGACAAGAAAAACGGTATATGTGCCAAAATGATGTGTGGGAAAACACAAAAAAACTGTATACTTGCAATTACTATTTAATTTTTTCAACATGAGGTGTCTCAACATGCAATTATGTTCTCTGCAAACATATTGAGCTGTGAAACAACCCATTACTGACAATATTATGTAGTGTAACTGGCTCCCACATTATCAAAGTCTGACAACAATATAAGTGTCACGTATAATTTCCTTGAAAACGGTACAAACAGTCAAGTGATTTGTGAATATTAAAAGGTTGAACACTAACAATTTGATTTGTAAGCATGAGAAACTGTTCGTTTTTCTTACTGGCACAGGTCCTTATAAAAACCATGGTACTTAGTGTCCATGAAATCTAGCATTGCCAGAAGATCTGCCTTTAAAGAGTTCTTAGGAGTCAAAATAGCAAACTTCTCCAGATTTGTAATAGACTGCAGTGTTCGTCCTCTTCTTAGAACCTAACCTGTCTTCCACTGCTCAGAATCACTCAAGTTATTCCAATGTTGGATGATCAAAAGCAACTCGACTCCATGATACTTGTGTAATGTGCAATGTTAACGTATTTAGAGCCCTATCAGCTTCTGAAGCCACATCCAAGAAGTCTTCAGATTTCATTGAAATAACTTTGAATGGTTTTTTAAATTCTGGCCGACCTTACAATGTCCTGCATCTCACCAGGAACCACGGCTTTACAAACCCTCTCCCTTAGCAGTTGTGTATGGCTTCCCTTGCTGCCGTAGTTTTCTATTTTCTACACACTTCTCTCCCTTAGATACTTTTATAGTTAGTGTGCACATTGTTAGAATTCCACTGCCAATAGGCAAGTACAAAGAAATAAGCTGCCCATAGTAATTTGAATAAAAGTATGGAAAAATTCACTAGCCTTTAAGCATGTTGAGTGCACATGGTTATCTCATGTGTCACGTGACAGCATAAGCATTCACGTCAGACTGCAACTCTGCTACTCACTCCAAGCATGTGCCATTATTTCTGCTGTGGAGATCTGAGTGCAGTTTGAGGGCTCATTCCAATGTGAACTCATTAACTTGTGAGCTTACTGAATATTAAAATAGTATGGATCCAATAATGCTGTGAACACTAATTTCAAACCACATTCAGACTTTATTTAAACATGTATCATTGTAAAATATCATCCACGCCTTCTCTATGGAATTTTCTGCAATATTTTTTGTATTAAATTAATTTGATTTATGTTTCACATACAGAAATTTTTTCCTGAATTCTACCTCATTTTCAGAACACTACTACGAAATTGTGATACATAAATATATTCATTCAGTGTTCCTAACAGTTGTAACATCTGCTTAACACATGGTAAAATGTGGAATTCCAACAGAGAAAATGATCTGCACAAAAATATATTTTTCTCGTGGGATTACTCGACTGAGGCCAGTGGAGTCCTGCAGCCTGGAGCACCACTTGTACTGTTCCTGTGTTCGTATAGTCATCGCAATAGTTCACATTACACTGCAGTTCCACTCGCCTCGATCGAGTAATATTTGGTACAAACTTCTCTGTACTTTCCAGTTTTACAGATCATAATCCTTCCATTATCAATTCTCAACAATTGTTATAATAGACAACAATGGTTAAAAAAGACAGTAGAACGTTTTACTCCACTCACCTGCTTCTTTATTGCAGGAGCAATGTTCAGCTTCCTCTCTTTAAGAACAATACATTCGGACTGAAAATAAAACAATCCATAATATAGAATGAAACTATTACTTTATACATACAGCTGTACACTGTCACAAACCCAACAAGGCTTATTTCATTACGAAAATTATCAGTCCTCTTTTTTCACTATTTATATATTATGAAAATTTCAATGGTAAATTTAAGTTAAATAATTTACAAAACCTAACGCAAAAGTCATCAATACAATGAATTAGAAAGAGAAATAACATTTAAAACCATTTTTTTTTTTTTTTTACATTTTGCACAGAGAACTTTTGAAATACAAATTGAAAAGTCATGTGTGTTGTTAATTTCTGTACGGGTCAAAGTAATTAGTCTGTAATTAGTTTTAACATATCCATTCGTAACTTAACATTAAATCAAATATATAGTGTCTGGTTTCTAAAATAAGTTTTAGGGAAGGGAGGGGGGGGGGGACTCAAAACTATGAATTTCTGTTGTAGGAAAAATAATAACTTGACACACATCAATAAGAAGCACCACAGCAATTGGTGACTTCTATTCTTTCTGAATACAAGATAAGCTACGACATTTTATTTTTTTATCACGTGTTTGAATTATGCACTTTGCGATTTCCTCTAATAAATCACTCTCTCTCCTATTCCCATTCCCCTTTTTATTTGCTCCATTCTAACAATGTTTCAAAATCTCGTATAAATTTGTGTTCCACTGGTATACAGAGGTGCAATATAATGTAAAAATGTCATACAATTCAGTCTCTAATGCACAAAATGGTTATCTTCATTTGGTTTATGGAAAATATTCTGTAAAAACAGCTCAGCTAGGCCCATATAAATGGAAACTTCTCTGGAATTAAGGACACCTGGTAGAGTTTGTCAGCTGTTCCATATGCTTTACTTTACCTCAAAACTTATTTTTCTCCAGAACTAAAGCATACACAAATAAAATTTTCACCAATCATAAACAGATCCTGCTGAGTTGATTGATACCCACAGTAAGTAACTAGGATTAATTTCTTTGAGTTAACAATAATGAAACACTGCAGTGACAATTTTTATTTATTTATTTTGTCTGGTTCCATTTTCCCAGAAACTATTTGGCAGAACTCAATGAAAAATTTTTTTACACATTGTTTATTAGTAGTTTGACATAATAGGTAAAACTTCTTTGACAAAATCTTAATTATTATTTTTAGATTACTAATTAACATAATCACAATTTGATTAAGTTAATAATTTAAAAAACAGGAAGAATTTATATATATATATATATATATATATATATATATATATATATATATATAAAGCTTTCACCTACAATGTACAATTTTTCATTAAATTCTAACAAATAGTTTCTGAGAAAATGGTGCCGGGGGGGGATTAAAAATTGCCAATTCATTGTTTAATTATTACCAACTGAAAGAAAATTCTAGTTACTTATTGTGGATATCAATCAATTCAGCAAGACCTGTTTTATAACTGATGAAAATTTTGTTTGTCTATCTGCTACATTTCTAAAGAAAAATCGACTTCTTTTGAAGTATGGTAAAGCAAACCCTACCACATGTTCTTAAATATTCAATAATTTCATGATTTTGTATAAACAACAGTGTTTAGATGTCGCTCTAACCAGAACATTAGTTTTAGTCTTCCTTCTTTTGATTAATTTCACTCCTTATATGTGCTTTTTTTTTTTCAAGGGTGAAAATGTACTAAGATTGAAATGATAAAAATATCTGAACATTTGGGATATTTTAAACATGGTAAAGACAAAAACAAAGGACAACTTTTGTCACTTATAAAATACACATGAACAATAATGTAAAATAAGAAGTAACGAAATATATCAACAAGCTGCACAGAAAATAGACATAAATTAAATGCAAAGAATATTAACCATTAACTTAATCTGTAAAAAAATTCGTGATCTTGGACACTGAAAAGAACATCTACCAAAGCTTGTGGAAAGCTAAAATACACAATAAAATAACACAAAAAGACACCAAAGCAACATAAACTTATCTCATACTGTAAAATTTAGCAATACAATGTATTATTGCAAAATTATGCTGCAGTCATCTGAAATTCAATAATGTGCATACAATTATTCATGTGATCCCTCTTCAAATCAATGTGCAAAAATATAAAATAGGGAAAAGCTATCATCATTCAGGAACATTATCGTAATCATCATTATTTTATTATTATTATTATTATTATTATTATTATTATTATTATTATTATTAACATTTACTTGAATATTTTATTTCATAATAAAGTATTGTTAGACGTAATATTTTCAAATATCAAATCACAGAAACGGAATGTATTAACAGGCATCCTGTTAAGTAAGATATGACATAACAGTTGCAACAATTTCAAGAATATGAAATTTCGGTATGTAGAAATTTAAAAATAAATAAATATGGTCCATCGCATCTCATTCTAGTGCAGACACCATGAAAGCATGGCGCTCTACCTCCATGCCTCACATGCGCCTTCATGGTGTCTAAGGAGGTATCTTTACCTTTCACTAGAAATTTAAAAATAACTTACTTATATCTTCCTATGCATAGTTTTGAATTCAGTACTATGATGCAAAAAAGGAAGTTTGAATACAGATTTAAATAGTTAATTATCTGGTTCCTTCAAAAGAACTGTACTAAGAGTCTTTGATTTATATTTTTCCCCATTCATCCTTTGCACTTCAGCAACATTACATTACATGACAACTTTTTCTTACTAGTTTATTTATTTTTGAATTGTACATTTTAGGTAAGTTAATATTTTACAAATTTGACTCTAATATGCAAATTGAACATTCTACAATCGAGAAGTTAAATTTAAGAAAGGAACACAATTAAGAATATTTCAATAATTAAATATTTCAATATATACATATAGTAAACTTCTGGCACTAGTGTGGGTGCATCGTACTTTACAATACAGCACTTGAATTTGCTTTGGAAATATTCACAAAAATTTTAATATCAAATTAATACATGCTAACAAAGGAACTTTCCAAAACCATCAGGTTGAAAATTCTCTTAAAAACTAGTACGAGGATACGTACAGTAAAGGGATGGTTAAATACAGAAAATAGCTGCCAATACAAGATATAAAAACAGCTTCCAAAAAATACAGTGTAATATTTTAGTCATTCCACAACAGATCCAAGATCCACTAGATGTCTATTAGGAGTGGCACCTCCTTGTCACTGCAATTCTGTCTGCTGTCTGATACTGAGGCAGTGGGGGATTGGCTGAATGAAATTATAAAAAATAAAACATTGGAGAAAACTACAGAATACATTAATAACAGCTGAAATTACCCATTCAAAGAATATGCTGAAAATGTTTGCTACTTTTCTGACAGCATAGAGTAATTCATGTATTATTAACAGACATTTTAATTAAAACTTCTTTTGTCACTGAATTTGTGTAATTTGTTATGGCCCACTTCAAGCTGTCAACTATTTTATGGATATTCAGGTATACTGTTAAATCAGAAGCATTTCAAAAGAAATAATCAGGCAGAGTCAGATCAAGAGATTTCGGAGGCCAGCCACGGTCCTCTCTATCCAAAAATTTCTCTTAACAATTTCATTGACTCATGGTAAGTGTGGACCATAGCATTCTCCTATTGAAAAAATTTACTTGCAACTCTTTTTCACTTAACTCTCCAATAAAAGGCCTATATTCTCTCTGTACAATTCAGTTTTTCCTATACAATCCATGTGCAAACTTTCAAGAGGTTCGACCTGATGATGTGAAATGTTCCCTTGTATAAGAAACATCATTTATATGTATGTGTCTAATATAACATTTTATTTTTTAAATATATTTGGTGCAACACATGCAAAGAAATATTTACATAACCCTGTGATAAAGAATTATGCTGTGTCAGTTTTGGATAAAACATCTTTATTTATCAGGTCGAGATTTACGGTGACCGTGTGAAATCACACTATTTAGATTATTCATTGAAAACTGTTAAATTGATATTTAATACATTAATTTATTTTATTCCTGAAATTTCTCCAACAATACATAAACAACTTAAAACATTTCAACTTAATATTATACGAATATTACTGTACATCTACTCAACTGAAATAAATAATCATAGGTTATGATTATTGTAGTGAGACAAAAAACAAGTATAGAAAGTGTGTGAACATCTATAATAAGAACCAATTCATTTAATCTTGCTCTCTAAAAACTGAAATAATTTTTTACTTTCTAACTTCGAGTTAAAAGTACATTATGAGTTCCAAGAATATCTGAGAATGGAAACATTTTAGAATCCATCAGGTTAAAAAAAGGTACCTGGCCTTTACATATTCTTCTATTAACTCACAACACAAACTATAATGATTGGTTGAATGTAAATACTTCCTGATATAGTCGAATAAGGTCTTCCTGAATTCTGATAGTTTTACAGTGTAAAGAATTTCATTTCTGAAGTTTGAGCACCAATAAGGGCAATTCATTATTTAAAAAACAATCGAATAATAAGCAAAGATAACGGCTAGTAGGAGTTCAATGTTAACAAGTGAGAGAAAATGTTAAAATTTACCTGGAGTCAGATTATTCAGGTAAAATCTTCTTTTATATACCACAAAACTTAAAACTTCTCTACAGAACGCAGACATGCTCTAAAAATGCATCGTCTTTGGCCAATCTTTGGATACACTACAATCACTTGACCAGGAAGGATGACTGCATATTATATTGGATACAGAAAATTAAAAATAAATTGTTGAGGTATCACAAAGAACAAGATGTTACAATCATCCTTAGTCTTTCCCATTTTAAGCCTTTGTGGCCTGTTACAGTCTCTATCAATTGTTATTTGGTCAACTCGAACTTAACACTATTATTAGACAAAAAAAAAAAACACTGAAGATGCAAGTATATAGTAGAATTCCTGGTATCTGGTAACTGTAGGACAAAGCCAGTTCCGGATAACTGATTTTGCCAGATAAAATGTTTATAGGTTATGTAAAGACATACTGTACTGCACAAACATTTTTTTCCATGTTTAAATTTAGTAATTTTCATATAAACCTATGTAGATATTTAAAAATAAGTTTTGAAATACGTACAATGTTTATTTTTAGTACTGAATACGGTAATGTACATTCATCAGTTCATAATTTATTGTAATGCATAACAGCGTAAAAAATACTAAATGTTTTCGTAACCTTATGACAATTTTAAATGTGGCCATGTGACGTGAAGAGCAGTGTAGCCAATGTCGCAACTGTGAAAATGAAGTAGCGCTCGATGATTTGAACCTCTTAACATATCTCTAATGTCTTCTTGTTTATATATACTATCTATCACTCGAATGAAACTTTTATGTCCTGTAGGAACAGAGAATTTCATACTTTCCTATTTAGAATCGTCTAACACCCTTTTGAACAGGCGAGTTCAAGTGGTAAATTTAAAGATATCGTCTCTGCGAATTGTGTGCAAGGCCCAAGTGACAGCTTTACCAATCTCCAGGGACATAACGGGTTTTCCGTCTATGTTTTCACGTGTGAATAATGTAAAGAGTAAACAATACACAGCATGTGCAATCCATGAAAACCACTCACATCTTCGACTCTTCCCTTTCGCATGAATGACTTTTCTTTGGCCTAGCCAAAAGTGTCGTCGTCTTCATATTGCCGGTTATTTGGGTGCCAGATACAGGGGATTTTATTGTAATTAAATTTCCCTATGACAAAATTTCCCTAAGACACTAGAGAATGTAATAGTGGAGCCTCCACTTTATAGCCTCTATACAAAGATCCATTTCTACAGCATTTTCTCTGTAAATGATGAAACAGTTATACTGTTGTGATTCGGTCCCTACTGTCTCATTAATAAAAATGGAATATACCACGTGAAGGTGAGGTTAGGAATTGGACAGAAGAGGGTTTTGCAGGCATTACTTTCGCTTACATTAAATTATATAACAATCATTAAGACCACAATGTGACTGATGCTTTTATAAAACTTGTGACTGATGTTTTTATAAAACATTTTTCGATTTCCAATGCTTTTTCGGTGGTATAGGGGTTACATGCTTATTTCTGAACCTAAGTATCATAGATGCAAGCATGGCTGATGGTGACGGCTTCTTCAGATACAAAAATTCAGAGAATAGCTTCCTCGAGGAAGAAAGACAATATTCAAGTAATTAAGGCCATAAACAGAACTCTCCAACCAGTCTTTTGGACAGTTTCATCAACTATCATCAAATTTTGCTTGATGAACATGAAATTCACAGAACAATTTTCTAATGTCTAATTAAAATGAGAACATTTCATCAACAATGAACAACAAATAACCGACTAGGTTCAATTTAACAATTCCTTTATTCATGTACATAGTAACGCAGTGTATATTTTGCGAAAGCAAATATGACATTAGACATATCCAAATGGTCAGTCATACTATGAATCGTTATGTATCAAAACAAGTATTTTAAAAATAAGTGCTTGATTTTTCAATATGACTACAACCAGGGCAATGGATATTATCATTAAAAATGCAAAAAAGAAATGCTATCATTTAATTGGAAAAAATAGATACACAATTTAAAATAAAATAACTGGTGGGAAAAGTATCAAATACAAATGCCTGGCAAAAAGTAATGTGGGAAGCATAATTTAAAAATAACCTGTTGTTTACAAAAAGTCAATAATAATAATTGCTGTGCACTAATAAGTTTTTCAGGTAAAATATTATACTTTGTTGGATTCGGCTCGGAATGTTTAACATGCCTAGTTTTGACAAATGATTCCCTGATATAAGTTCGTCACTATCCAGAAAATAATGGCCACTACTCCTTATCACCGGAGCATATTCAGGTCATGTATTTTATAAACATGCCAGATACAACACTTCAACATCAAAATTAAAGCCAATTTACTAAAAGTACATATGAATTCATTTAACAAGCACTCACTTTCATCCAGTATATCTAAGATGGCCAACTGCATAATACCTCAATGTTTCAATGACAGTCAATTCACAAGAGTGAAATTCCATCTTCATGTTTGACCACTGATTTGATTGTCAGAAATTATGAAAGTATTGAGTTCGCCTAGAAGCCCACAAGTTCAATAAAGCTATATTATTACTGTAATTGATTCCACAGCAAAACAATAAAAGCAGTAACATCCAACAATACCCAAAGAATATATAACAGCAGCAAAGAGCAAGGAAATCATAAAAGTCTTAATGTTGAATAAAACTGCTCTAGAATGGATACCAACTCATATGGGATTACTGGGTAATGAAATGGACGATCTTATAGCAGAAGAGAGAACATAAATCAGTAAAAGGAAAAAAAAATAATAACATCAATATACATGATAAATACAGAAATAAAATCACTACTAGGCAAATAGTTCATAGAAGAAATACAAAATAGAAACTCTAACAATGGATCAATATACAGCAAATAGATGACAAGAACTTCCACTCCCTACATCAAAAAGAAGCAACAGAATGTACACAGGCAGCAACTGATTAGCATACCATCTGTACCATTTTAGCATAATGAATTTCAGTAATGAGATATGCAGAGACCCACACTCTGCCATGAAAGCAAAACAATTATTAGTATGTGAAAACTTAAGCAAAGAAAAACGAAGATTGAAAACAAGTTTAATTTGGGAAGCAAAAAAGAGAATGATGAAGTAGGGGGACCATACATCCCGAGTAATCAGGATTGTGACTTCTTTTTTTCAATAAATAGGCTTTTGTCCCGATTTTTGGCATAAATTTGCAAGTTATAAACTATTTACAAGTGTTCAGATAAATTTTACCTGTAATACTTGCAAACTGTCGACATGGAAGATATTTTTCTATGCTATAGATTGTATTTATTAATGATGACAATTTTTAGGTTGGTAGAACACGTTTTGTTTATCGATAGAACGATAATATTCGAGATATTTTTATCATTTTTTGTTCAGTTGCCAAATTCAGCTAGGGTTTTAATCAATTTAATGCAAGTTTGTAGTGAACATTACAACTGTGTTTTACTCCTTATAACAATGCCAAAGAGGCAATATAAATTTACAGAATAGCTTCTTGAAAAGAAATTTCGTTTTAGAGCTACAGCAAATAGCTTTCAGCTGAATATAACTGCAATGATTTTTATTCATATTTGCTTGCAAAACCTGAGTTGCTGAATGCAATAGCAACTTCTGCTAAGTATGATTGGAGTAAAGAAAGCCTAATTTCTGACTTGAGCTAAACAGTAATAAATTTTGAAAGTGCATTTAATTTCTCCTTATTGCTATAATACTACTTTTTTAACGAGTACAATTTCAAATTGAGGGGTGTTTACACAAAACTCGTTACCTACATTTTTTTCGATTTTGAGGTTTTAGCGTATCCTTATGTTTTTGGGTCAGGAGAATCCAATGGTGTTATCAGAATTAAGCTAAAGTTGGTAAGTATATCAATAAATTGATCTTGAAATAAAAGAGATTTTTCAAAACTCGGTATCTACAATTGTGTATTTTAGAAAAGAGTTGTCTTGAAAAAAAGAAGAGTTTGTAGATAACGAGTTTTGTGAAAACACCCCTCAATTATTAATATTCGTTCCTTCTTTTATTAATGTTATTTATGTTTCATTTTGGTATGTGTATCCATCTTATGATTAAATTTAAATCAAATAAATACTGTACTTTAGAAAAACATGATCTCCCACTTTTTTCCTAAAGAAAGTGATTGTAGACCCACTTTCACTCAAAGGAATTATGGTCACCCAATGCGGAAGTCAAGTTCCTGTCATTGTAAACAAATAAACAGAGAGAATGTGAAAGTTCATGAAATGAAAATAATTAATTTTAATGTTAAGCATTTTACATACACCAAGTTGTCACAATAGTTCGTCTACTGTGCTCCAAATATCTAAGAGTAAAATTTATTTGAAAAGTTATCATCCTTTCCCACCATCCAATAATGAATTCTGCCTTACAAGTTCCCCAGAAAAGAATCCAACTCTCCTGCCAGTCTGGCACAGTTCTATAATGGTGTTAGTTGACCATATCAGGAAGCATAAATAACCAACCAATCGCCATTTTTAATAATTCTCAATTGCGGAGTCTATTGTACGGACAAGAATCTAACCTGATAGCAACTCTATACCAGTTTGGGTGCTTGTGAAATGGTGAGCAAGTTGCGAAAACTAGGCTCAGTGCAAGAAGGAAACATGTGCTTGATGTGATCGTGAATCTTACCTCATGCCTACACCAATTTCACAACAGTAGAGAAACTGGCAATCTATTGCACACTGCAAGAGAGTTACGCCTAATTACATTCCTGTGCAAGTTTCACCAACAGTTTCCAATCACATTTAAATGACTTGGCAAAAACACTTTTCAATGTGAAATACAAGGATTTCTCTGATATTTAAAGTACAGTCAGTTCTTGATTGGTTCACACAATTTTGACAATTCTGATTTAATGGTGCTCTAGTAATGCCAAAATTCTGTTAAACTTTACCGATATAGCAATTCTAGATTTTCAATAGACAGAACTCTAATGTTATGATACTAATGTGTTTCGTGATATTTCATTCACAATACTTCTAATTATATTTGATGTGAGGTAATACCTATCTTTTGAGTATTATGATCAAATCTGTGTGTCCATCCTAATTTCATTAAATGAGCTAAAATTTACTTAATAAAAATTGGGGATCTGAGTTTCTTTAGTATTTCAGCTTCAATTATGAATAAAAAACTAACATATTTATGGGTTAAAACAAGCAAAGAAAGAATTTTAAAAATATCTTTAGTATTTTCGCTTCAATTATGAATAAAAAAACTAACATACTTTATGGGTTAAAAGAAGCAAAAAAGAATTTAATTTACATTTTAAAACTATCCTTATTTTTCGTAAGAGACTGATAAGAATGCAAATAATTTAATAAAGCAAGTTACTACAGTATGTACATTATAACTAGTGTTACATGACAGCAACATGCCATTAGAAATAGCTTTAATTTGAATATAATGCTGCCATTATGTAAATTTAATAACCATCAAACTTATTCTAACTATCAACATCATGAAGGTAACAACTGCACTTCAATCACAAGCAGAACTTGGGGTACATTTTTTGTGCCCTACCCCCACTTTGTACATTCCAGAGAACTATCACAGTTATCCCAAATAAATAAATAAATAAATAAATAAATAAATAAATAAATAAATAAATAAATAAATAAATAAATAAATAAATAAATAAATAAATAAAGGCTCTTTCAAAGCTAATACAATCCCTTCATAAGACTTCTATAACAATCAATCCACTTCTGTTACCTATTTATGCTCCTGATCAAAAACTGGCTGTAATTTATTTACTTCACTGTACATGAAGCAATAAAAGCATGCATTATATTACATTAACATATAGCTTACATCTCGCATCAGGCGTTTGGCTTCTTCTTCTGTTTCGAAAGTAACAAATCCGTAGCCCTTCGATACTCCAGCTCTGTCACTGATCACTTTCGTTGCTTTAACAGTTCCATAAGCTGTAAATGATTACAAATACAATAAATGAATTTAAAGCACCAAACATAATTTTCAGATTAAAATATTTCTAGAATCAATAAATTTCTGAATTTCCCAATTCTCTCTTGATCCTTATTTTTCCTGTTTCAATACAGCTACTGTGTTTATTTTATCGTACATAAAATTTCAAGACTTTAACATGGAGTTCCTTAAATAGCTTCCAATGTACTGTTCTTCAAGGCTGGCATGAGAAATTTCGTGGAGTTCCTTAAAGAGCTTCCAATGCACAGTCTTTCAAAGCTGGCCTAATCACATTTGGGTCATATTTACCCTACTTAACTAAGCCTATATACTGGAGAGAAAAAAAACCTGAAATCTCATTAGCATGAATGTTTCCAATGCACACTGTATGTGAGACGAGGAGACAAAATGGACTTAGTTTAATTGAAATGGAGAGGTTTTTGGTGTCAAATTACAGAAATATTGAAATTACGAAACAGATTCACAATCCCACAGAAATGTACTTGAATCATTGTTGCATGGTCCTGAGAGAAGGTCGCAATGTATTAAATTTCAAAAACTGGCAGAATAAAAATATTAAGGAGATCGCAATTCTTGGGCCTCTTGCGCTAATTATATACTTGAATTGACGACGCGATTTCTCGATGTAATTTATTTAGAACTCATTGATTTGACTTGGGGAATACGTACAAACTACTAAAATTGTGAAGAAAGTAATAATAATAACCTTGTCAGAGTCCACAGTCTCCCGTCACTTAGCTATCCTCTCATCTAACCCACTCTAACCTTGTCACATACCTTGGCCTCATGCCACTTATCTATCCCCTCATTTAACCCATCTAACCTTGTTACATTTCTCGGCATCACGTCACATAGCTATCCCCCCGTCTAAACCTAACCTTTAACACGCAATATTTACGGAACTATACGAGGGGCGAAGGGTGATTCCCATGATCAGACACTGCCACTAATATTTGATATTGTCAGACCATCGGATCTATGCCCCTTCAGCGCTGTCGTCGTTCTTGGAAAAGTTAACGCCTCTACTCACCCCATTCCACCAGTTTCTCTCCCACTACGTCAAACAGCAGGCCATGAACCTTGCCGAATAGGGATGTTGCCAAACTTCCGTCAAACAGTGTCATGTCTCTTGAATATTGCTTATAATACTGTAAGGTTAATTATTACTTATCCATAATTTAATTTAAGTAGGTCTAATGACGCTGATTGACTTATGCAAAATGCTATTACTTGCTTAATAATATTTCTTTCACCACTCCGTGCTACAGTATTCATGTTGAGTTGACAACACTGGACTGCAAGTGCAAATAAACTGTCCCGCAAGAAGGCTCAAAATTGTGAGTAGTGGGGGAGAGAAAGAGAGAGGGATAGAAAAGAGAGAAATAGGAATACAGGGAGAGAAATGAATTGCCGAGGCTGAAAAGGAATTAAGGTTCAGTTCGCATATCTTACGGGAGCACAGATCCGATGGTCGGACTATAAATGTGATAAACCCACAAACACACCAACTTCAGTCACCCCCGTCAAGTAAACCGCACACTGAAGTCTACCTAAGAGAACAAAAATAAAAGAGTAAGCAATCCAAGCAAATATGCTTGAAATCAGTGCGACGGACATTACACAGTGTTGTCACGACCTACTCACGAAAATCAGGAGAAAATCATCGAAAAAAAACAGGAGATTACAGTAGATTAATTAAATATGAATTTCCTCTTTGTATCATATGACTCAAACATCTTTAAAAAATGCAAACAATACTCTTCAACATGCTTTTTTCCTTATTAGAATCTGACTACTACTTTTTGAGTTATTATTAAGTATAAAAACGCGAAAATATTCTACTTCATTGAAAGCCTACGTAAGTAACGCCTTCTCCCGTTATTGGCTGACAATTAGGAAGGAAGAAATGAATAGTATATTGTGTCACTCTTTAAGATTGACACATGCGCAGACCAACAGTGTTTTCTAAATCGTTCCCCTATAGTTATGTTTATTACACGATTTAGTAGGTTAGTGTGTTGAAGAAAAATCAAGGTTTTTCAGTCCTGTGGCATCCGAACCAAATCATGGATGGAAAAGTGAGGATCTATGTGAAAGTGAATAACAATTTGATAAATAGATGTGAACAATGTGTATTGCAGCAAAGGGGGAACATTTTCAGCAACAAATGTGTAAGTACAAATCGTACAACTGTTATTGTAAGTGTTGTATCAGTGCAGGAATATGGGTGCACGCCTCACAGTAACCAACCCGTAGCTTTGAGGGGACTGGCACCACCTATCTCCTATTGCGATAAATGCTCCTCACCATTTCATCCCGAAAAAGAAAAACTATTCATATAAATCATTAGAGGCTATTTTGCGTAAATTAACGTGTTATTTTTTTAATTAAAAATTATTACATGTCATGTGAATTATTCCAGGTGATATCAAACATAATCAAATACTATCCTGTAGTTTAGGAGAAAATGCTGCACAAAGACAAACAGCACATTAAAAACCACTTTTGCTGTATCAGCAATGTTGAAAACTTGTATTTCACTACCAATTCTCTTCATACTTCATATATTGATAAAGTAAAATTAATCTATACACTAACAATGAACAGTACCTGAAAATAGCTGAGCCAATTCCGTTTCAGTTGTGCTGCCTGAGATTCCACCCACGAATACCCTATTGGGGACCAGTGTCCCATATTTCGGAGCATTGTTGTTGTTATTGTTGGTAATGCTGTTGTGCTGTGGCTGTTGCTGTATGTGGGAATTGGTGGTAACAAGATTCACAGACGAAGCTGGGGATGAAGAGGTAGTCGATCCCTCTGTAGTGCACGTGCTTGCTGACGACTGCAACCAAAAATTATATCACACCATGTTGAGAGTTAACCTTTGAAGCTGTATGTGTGAAGGAGTGTTTATACTACATAAATGTCGCAAGTAATTATTTCCTAGTAATAGTGACTGCAACGAGAATGTTCGGTACATTTTTAGTACTAACTGATATGTCGTTACAACTCCTGTCTTACACACTCTTACATATTTAGTAAATACTGAATTAGTCAAGTCAGAAATCCACTGACAGAGTTACTCTATGACTAGACCTTGGATTTTTAAGTCCTTAGACACCTAAAATAGGCTTCGAAATTATTAAAATAGGCACTAAAATACAGCTCCAGGCACCTAAAATACAATTTCAAGCAGTTGAAAATACGATTTTATGCACTTAAAATGTGTGTCTATCCACTCAAACAATAACTGTAACAATGCAATCGGTATACAGTTACAAAGCAATAAACAATTACGGTTAAAAACTTTATTTTTGTTTATGTCTTAAATTATGAATAATTATTAACGAATTTTTCGACCAGATTGCTCTATAGCTGCTGATGATATTCATTCATTCATTCACTCATAGGGCTCTGCCCAAGGACAGGTCTTTCACTGCATTCTCCAGTCTTTCTTATTTTTTGCCTTCCTCTTTGTCTCCACATATGATCCATATATCTTAATGTCGTCTATCATCTGATATCTTCTTCTGCCCCGAACTCTTCTTCCATTCACCATTCCTTCCAGTGCATCCTTCAGTAGGCAGTTTCTTCTCATCCAGTAACCCAGCGAATTCCTTTTCCTCTTCCTGATCAGTTTCAGCATCATTCTTTCTTCATCCACTCTTTCCAACACAACTTCGTTTCTTACTCTGTCTGTCCATTTTACACGCTTCATCTTTCTCCATATTCACATTTCAATTAAGTATTAATATTACAATTAAATTAGTTGCCGGTAATTTACCAGTGAATTTACAATTAATACATTATTCATAATTGTGAGCTTTCTTTCCAAAACTATCTCCAAAATTTTAAGTTTTCAACTAAGAGTGGATTCATAATATTCGAGGTTAGGTATTTACTGGTGACATTATTTTATGCAAAATAATACTAAGTCCCTGTGAATTCTCAATGATAAGAATGCAATTTTTTCCATAAATAGTTAAATCCAGAGCAAAAATGAGCTATTTTATATCTATGAAACACTAGGTATATCCACAGGACCGTAACAGAAATTCTCGAAGAGGAACAAAATTACACGAAAAATAATGTAAGTATATTTTTCTATTTGATTTTTGCTTGTAGCGATGGCAGCAGAAATTCGCGTTTCCTCTAAAAACAAGTTTTTGGAGATAGTGAGTTTTGGAAAGAAAGCTCAAAATTGGCACTATAATGCATAAGGGATAAGGGTTTTCTAACAATTTTCTGCTGTGAAACTGCCTTTTCTTAAACAGTCCCTGAAGAAAAAAAGATCTATTCAATGATACCGATGATACCGATGTAATAAGTGCGTATTTAAATCTAGCAACATTATTGTCAAGCTGATTTTTTTAGGGAGAAGTTATATCCTCCCCATTCATCACATTCCCACTACCTGCTCAAGTGGTCAACAAAACCAGTCACTTTCTAGTAATATCCTCATTCCCACAAAGTCTTTGAAGTAAACCCACCTCATGATGAATAATTTGGAGGGGAAAATTGTCCCAGGGCCGGATATCGAACCCGGGACCTCTGGTTAAACGTACCAACGCTATACCAACTGAGCTACCAGGGAACTCTACCAGACAACGATCCAATTTTTCCCTCAATATCCACAGACCAACACTGAGTGCACACTAACTCTGTGTGACTTAAATTCTGGTTTTCTGTTAATGAACAGTGACGTGTATTATGCAAATCAAGCTTTCAGGTATAACTCCCTGTAAAGTTGATTTGAATAATTTGGAGGGAAAAATTGTTCCGGGGCCGTTGTATCGTACCAGGGACTTTTGGTTAAATGTACCAACGCTCTACCAACTGAGCTACCAGGCAACTCTACCAGACACCGATCCAATTTTTCCCTCAATATCCACAGACCTAAAAGTGGGCTAACAACCGTCAAGCAACCAACACTGAGTGCACACTAACTCTGTGTGACTTAAATTCTGGTTTTCTGTTAACGAACAGTGACGTGTATTATGCAAATCAATCTTTCTGGTATAAGTCCCTGTAAAGTCGATTTGAATAATTTGGAGGGAAAAATTGTTCCGGGGCCGGGTATCGAACCCGGGACCTTTGGTTAAACGTACCAACGCTCTACCAACTGAGCTACCCGGGAACTCTACCAGACACCTCATGATATTCAAAACCTTATCTTTCATTGCTAAGCGAAAAAAATTAAAAGCATAACAAAATAGAAATAGGCATTTTTTGGCTCTAAAACCGTACAGTACATCACGAAGGGCAAAATCGGCATTTTAGGCACCATAAAATCCCTTCGAAACGTTCATATTTTATATTTAAAAATCTGAAAAATTTAACTAGTTTTAGCTTGTCCCTACAGAAAAAATAGGCATTTAGCCTAAAATTCGAAGTGTAGTTATGACTACAAAGCTTTTGAAGTTTATAAAATACCATTGGTTATAATAGGCATCTTCTTAGCGGGCATTGTTCCTCATTGTATTACAACTAAAGTCAGTTATTTGTGTATTTTCTAACGTATATAAAATAAAATAAATCTAAATATTGTAACTAAGCATTGCTTCAAATATAAATGCTTTATATTGCTTATAAATAACATATATCAGTTTATTAATTTTATATTTCCAATAACCGAATAAATGGAATAGATTTACTGCATTTCTATTATTTTATATACGTTAGAAAAATACGTAAATAACATATTTCAGTTATATTACAAAGAGGGGGAATGTCCGCTAAGAAGACGCCTATATACTCAATGGCCTAAACCCCGAACCTCTACAATTATCAAATCCCAAGAAAATGTAGTACAGCATATAGATATTATTAAAACACCGGTATTTATTTTTATCTATTAAATTCAACAGAATATGATTATTTTTCTGTGCTTTCTTATCTAGTTTATTATTTGCTAATGATAAGATTTAAAAGCGCGAACCTATTACATTGTGTAAACTAAGAGATTCAAACACACAGCTCAGAATTGCCTAAATGACAATTCAATTGATAAATTAATGTCAACGGCAAAAGTCAAGTGATGAATCATGACTAAACCTGATATTTTAGGGCATTAAAACGTATCTATGTTTAGAAGCCTAAAATAAGCTTGTAAAATAATAAAATAGACACTTAAAAGAGTATTATTAGGCCCTCAAAATGTTATTTCTTCGAATGAAAGTTAAGCAATAAAAAATTACAACAATTTTGTTCATAATTTGCTTCGAAATACATAATGTTTTCCAAATTATACATTGTCAAGCTGTTTGTTAAAATGCTGACAGAAAATGATTTTTCGTCAAAAGTCATCCCTGGGAATTCTGGAGCCTCTGCCGTATAAACGTAGGTTAACATGTACAAACTTATTGAACATACCGTAAAGACAAAAATGTCGTTCCACAATTTGTCGCCTGTGTACACATAGCCTTACAAATTCAGAGTAACCTTTTCAGTTACTTGCCTTGCAAAGTTCCTTACATCCATTTGCCCGTGATAATTCCCGGTTGCTCTACCTCCTCCTTTCTACACTAAATCGCGACCTTCACAATAGCCTCCAAACCCGACCCGGCCACACAATAATTAGTAAATTTAGTCTGTTGGGGACATTTACCGTAAGTTCTTAGAATCCCCATAATATCGTTGTGTTTCTGAAACGTTAAATCTGTGTCCACCAAGGTCAAATTCAGATACAAAATCTGGTTAACACTCTTCTCTGTAAGTTTTCTTGTGTCCTGTAGACATTGCACCTCCAATTCACAATATTTTCTCCCCTATTTTAATCTTTATTCTGGAAACACACATTTTTTTCACTTAAAATCAGGTCTGTCTTCTAACACAAGCAAAATCTTCTTGCAGCATGACACTACTTTTTTAACGTGGAACATAAAAGTGGGCACAGACGTAATTTGGGGGAGGGGGAGCTGAGTTTAAGATTAAAATAATAATAATAATAATAATAATAATAATAACAATAATAATAATAATAATAATAATAAGAGGAGGAAGAAGAAGAAGAAGATATCCCCCTTTTATAAACGCTTAAGAAATAAAAGACAAGCTAGTTAATGACTTTGCTCAAATGAAATCAAGGCATTGCCCTTTGCTAAATTATTTTATTATTAATTTTTTTTGGGGCGGAGGAAAGATTTACACTACAGCCTGAGGTTTATTGTGCGCATCTGTTCTGTGAATGATTGTGTCTTCGAACGGTCGCGCTCTCATACGAATACAGCACGCTGCATCGTGAACTTAACCGGGCTATGGTAATGATGACAATGATATGATATTTGAATTAATGATGGCGAAATGAGTCCGAGGTCCAACACCGAAAGTTACACAGCAATTCCGCTTCAATTGACTGAAGGAAAGCCTGGGAAAACACCCCAATCAGATAACTTGTCCCAAAGGACACGCACGGTTCACGGTCTGACATGCTAAGTGGGATAAGAAGTTAAAATTACGTCTGTGTCGAAATTGGAAATGTACTGTAAAGTGGGGTAAACCTGATCATAAAACAAAAACAAAAATTAAACAAGATATAAGCCTATTTGTAACTTAAAATAATAAATGGAGAAAAAATAATTAATATTAAAATATGTTAATTGCATATGATATCATGGTTTAAATTATTTTATTTTTTATTATCAAGTTCGGTCCAGTTTACTATATAGAAAATAGTTCATTTCAGAGGAAATAGGAAGGCAGTATGCCACGCGATATACCTTACATAACGCCTTCCGTAAAAAATCTCGCCCCTTCAGCAAAAGCTGAAGTGACGCCGCTCGCTGAATGGGTACCTCACTTACTGGCTTTTAAGAAACCCGGAGGTTCATTGCCGCCCTCACATAAGCCCGCCATCGGTCCCTATCCTGAGCAAGATTAATCCAGTCTCTACAATCTAGAGATGAACAACGATCGAGAAAGCAAGACTAACAGCGTCCGCAAAGACGAAAACCCGCACCACAATGTTATATACGTCGCGTCATTTACGTAAAGACTGCTTGTGTTTCGAGACGCCGAGATTGATCATTCCCGAAGTCCCGAACGTCAAGCAACCTTGAATCGCCTCAGTTTATACCTGATTGAACTGTTATCTATTTTGGCAACTGTTATATAATATGTATAAACAATCAAGTAGCCTATTTGAAACATCTTTACATTTCAGTGTATAATCCGTTCCCCAGTCTTTATTTAATTACTAAGTCCTTATTAAAAGGCTAGGAATTTTCTTTTCATATGTTTGAGATCAAGTGTGCAATCTCAAGTTTTATGTTTCTTAGAAATCCAAATTTATTTGAGAATTGTTTTTTTTTTCTATTTATATAACCATAGGTAATATCATACAAGAGAACCAGAACATTTTGATAACTAAGAAAGCCCATTTGAGTTGTGTGTATATAAAGGGAAAATTGTGACGGTGTCGTGTATAGTTCCTGGGGTAGCTCAGTCGGGAGAGCATTCGTGCGCTAAGCGAAGGGTCCCGGGATCGATACCCGGCCCGGGAACAATTTTTCCTTGAAATTATTCAAACCTGCTTTACAGGGAGCTACTACCTGAAAGCCAGATCTGTATAACTAAGAAACTGTTCTGTTTTGTATTTTTGTCTCATTCAAACATTTATAATGCTATTTATTTAAATGATGTATGTTATTCAAAGCTACGAAATCTTTCCACGCCGACCAAATGCTATTTCGTGAATGATGAGCGAGACTCGAAGCGCACGAGAATGACGAGACGATACTCGAAAGACAAATGCAACGAACACAGCGAGCGAGAACGGCAGTTAGTTTTGTTCATCTCTACTACAATCATATCCCACCTCCTTCAAATCCATTTTAATATTACCCTCCCATCTAGGTCTCGGCATCCCCAAAGATCTTTTTCCCTCCGGTCTCCCAACTAACACTCTATATGCATTTCTGTATTCGCCCATACCTGTTACATGCTCTGCCCATCTCAAAACTTCATCCCTCTTATTCCCAAATATTTTTCCTAAGCACCTTCTTCTCGAACACCCTTAACCTATGTTCCTCTCTCAAAGTAAGAGTCCAAGTTTCACAACCGTAAAGAACAACCGGTAATATAACTGTTTTATAAATTCTTTAAGCTTTTTGAGAGCAGACTGGATGACAAAAGCTTCTCAACCGAATACTGACAGGCAATCCCCATATTTATTCTGCATTTAATTTCCTTCCGAGTGCCATTTATATTTGTTACTGTTGCTCCAAGATATTTGAATTTTTCCACCTCGTCAAAGGAATTTTTTTTATTTTACTTTGTTATTTAACGACACTGTATCAACTACGAGGTTATTTAGCGTCGATGCAATTGGTGATAGCGATATATTTGGCGAGATGAGGCCGAGGATTCGCCATAGATTACCTGACATTTGCCTTACAGTTTGGGAAAACCTCGAAAAAAAAAAACCCAACCAGGTAATCAGTCCAAGCGGGAATCGAACTCGCGCCCGAGCGCAACTCCGGATCGGCAGGCAAGCGCCTTAACCGACCGAGCACGCCGGTGGCTTCTTCAAAGGATAAATTTCCAATTTTTATGTACCTTATGGGTACCTATTCGGAAAAAAATATTCGTTACACTTTCTGTAATAATCTACACGCATCTTGCTCCTTAGCGGGAGTGCGCCGATGCAACCCGCAGTACATCATTGTATTGTAACGACAGCGGGCCGATGCAACCAGCAACTTAGCACAAAGTATACAAATAAAATACAAATAACTTATAATGACCTTTAAATTTATTTCATACACTTCACAACCTACAAACATCCAAACCCAAACAATCGTACAACCACCAACCACTTAAAATATTTCACGCAAGAATCCCGAATCCCATGCCATCTTTTGTGTAAATAAAACTTCAGAATTATTTTTTAATCACACTACGTCAACCGCAAGAGGGAAAGGGAGAAATGTAAGAGAATAATGGGGAGGTCATGGTCCGAAAATGGGCCGAAGCACCACAGAACGATGTTAAAGGTAATATAATTTCCACCAAAAAGTATGTTCCCTGGACCAAAATGATCGTATTTTAATTATTTAAATGCAACTGCAATTAAGAAACTGTTACATGAATTATTCTTGCACCAAAAACGGATGCATCCTGGGCCAAGTAGTCGAATTTAATGATTTCATAGTTTCACAAGTCGTTCTAAAGATGTTATTTTGCTAATTACCCTGTATGCAGTGTTGTGTACTATAAGGAATGTTACTTATTAAATAGAATATAACTTTCACAGTGATCATATCGTCTCTCTAATGTTACACCTTTGAGGTTATTTTTAATTATGTAAGTAAGCCTACTTTTCCCTTCCATGGCAAGATATCGAAGTTTCGCCAATAAAATATTACAATTCTCATTCAACTTCTGATATGTTTAAAATTCACAAAGATTACATATCTTTTCTCATTACAGGCCACAGATTTTCGCAATGACAAATGTCATAAATCGTTGATTAAATGGGAAAGTGTTTCTTTGTGAATATGTATATCGCTACATTTTAATAGCAAATTTTTACAAAAAAAAATGCATCGAAATTATTCAGTCAGCGAAAAAAATTCGAAATTGTCTCTAGCTAAATAACTAGCATTTTTCTTGGCTACTTTCTTGCAGGTCCAAGTGGAAACACGCATTATCGAAGGATTTAGCGGTCCACCCCTTCTACCAAACATTCTCAAAGGTCAATAACATTCCAGGTACTTAGGTAAGACGAGAGTGTCTAACAAAAGATATAACAGTCCACTCCCTTCTACCTACATTTCTCAAAGGTTAATAATAATAACGCTTTCCAGGTATTTTAGGTAAGAGAAGGTGAGATGTATTGGGATTTCTAGCTTTGGGTTACATTATTTTTTTGAAGTTTCACTTGTGAAAACGGGTCTTACCATGCAATAATTTTATTAGATTACTGTGCTCACCTGAACGAAAGAATTTGCGAATGAAAGCATTTATGTATCCGAAACGAATATGTTATGTGCAGATTTTGAAATGTGAAGGTAGATTTGGAGAAACGTAATACAGTGTTTTAATACAGTGTCAAAACACTGTTCCAAGAATAAGACTTAAAAGAGAAAAGTGAGGCTTAAAAAAACAAGAGTCAATTGGATGTTTATTTGATCGTCACAAAAGAGGTCAAACAGGAAATATTCCTTCCGTTCCAAAATAAACGTTTCTTGAATAGGCTAATTATACGATTTTTATAATATGATTATTAATCACCAATAAAACGTGAAATACATTTTATCGAGATTTTAATCCAGCAAATGCGAAATTCTGTGTCTCCATTCATTGTAAATTTCGTGGCAAAAAGAATGGGCCCACTCTTGGTCGTTAAAATTGTTAAGTTCTACTGCGCGGTTCACGAATTGCACTTAAATGTAATTTTGTTTATTGGAAGTCGTCCGCTTACAACGCAGTCAACCTTAAGAGGTGTGTGTGACATTGGGGTAAGATGCCTGCTTTCCGTTCTCTAGATTGTGAGTTCGCTTCCTGATAGAGTAAAATTATTGATCTTCGTTTTTAATTTATTTATTTTAAATGTTAAATGGCATTTGTTAATAAACTTCGTTATGCCTGTCTTATAAAATTGGTGGGAAATAATATTTTTAAAAGACTCCTGCCCTCGATGCAGGATAACTTATAGCGAACGAAGGCAATGATTCATTGACGAGACCGTTTTATTTAAACAATAGTATTGCTTGGAAGAGAGTGAGGTTTACTTACTAGAGTTCGGGCATATATTGTAAAAGATATCGTGACATAAATTTAACTTTGCGGGACATATGATGGGATTTTTTTAAGACTGTTGGAAAGTCGAACCTTCAACTAGTATTATTCAATCGTTTTGCGCAACCTTGTCGTATTATAACCATCTACGCTACTGAAACTAGTAGTACTAGATCGGCATAATACGTGGATTTCCTGTTCATATTCGCTTCGATTGATTTTACATTTATCAATTTCATTATTATTTAACTCTTCAAAGGTTCTGATGTATCTAAAATCAATCCTCCATTTGTTTTTATAACATCTTTCAGACTCTTAAACAAAAATACAGCAAATTTAAATGATTTAATTGTGTGTCACTTTATGAACTACGATTTTGATGAGACGAGCATATACAGTATTATGTATATGGAACTTATAAATTGAAGGATTTTTTGGAAAAACAACCATAGTTCAAAAACATAAATTTTCAGGACAAACAAAAACCTATCTGGCATTCTGGCATGGGTGTTGTTCACACTTCAAGTGTAAAATTCATCATGCCATTTCTTAAGGTGCTGTAGAAACTTGAGAAAGCTGAAACACATTTATAACTTAAAGTGCCTCATAGAAATACATGACTGTGTAAATGTAGGTAACTATGGACGATGGTTGTTTTAAGAAAAAAATTCTCTGTTGTGACTGAAGCGTGCCTCTCCTTTAATCTTCTTTTTCTTTATTATATCCTGTTTCTTTTCCTTTCGTTATTTATGTACCTAAAGATGACTCCATAACTAATACAACATTTCACGTGCTAAAGTACTTTTTTCTGAGGCTATGTTCACAAAGAAAGTCTTTGGACTATAACCACAGTCTAGTATATAGTCACGAAGCTCAATACGTAGTAAATATGCATCCATAGATAGTTGCTGGCCACTACTATCGCCTCATTACAGACAATGCGAAATGGTACCCGCACAGTCTATTGTTCCTAGTACCTTCAAAACTAGACTGTGCTACAACTATGAGCGTTTTATGAAAACCACTGAAAATTTCCACTCCTATAACACAAGACTATGGTGTTTTTTCCACTAACTAATTCAGTAGATGGCCGCTACAATACGATCACCACATACAGTATACTTAACATCTCAAATTTGCATTTTTTTTTACTATGCATTTTTTTTTACTATCGTTCTTTTTTTTAACCTTCAATTGTGCGTAGATCATTTATTCTTTTTGCCGCGAAATGTATTTTTTCAAGCAATGGTGTGAAAGATATTAGCGGATCTAGTTCATTTTCTTTAACCATTAATTGCGCGCGTATTTACTAATACATTAATTTTTGGGGTCGCTCTTATATTTCGAACAGTTTCATTTCCATAACTTTACGGAACTAATTTACGCTTCCTAAGTTACAGTATGGGAGGTTGTAATTTATTAAAACAAAAAGCCGATCATCTATGCCTGCAACTCCTGTAATTTGTATATACTGGAGTTTACTATTCAAAACATACTATCTGGTATGGGTTTCATGAAAATATCTCATTTCTTGTTGGCGATTTCCCCTTGTAAGAAGTGAGAGTGAACATTCAAAGTCATGAGCAAATGTCAAATTTCATCCAACATAAATATTTTTTTCTCGGTGAAATAACGTTCCTAATACCAATATTCTCGCTTGTCTGTTTTTATTTAATATTTAAATTCAATGAAATTTATTTCAATATGACTTCTAAATTACTACCATTAAACTTGTAAACTAGTGTTCGTAAAAAGAACAACATACAGGTGGAAGGAAACTTATTACTTTCCTTTTCAGTAATGAATTCTTGAATGAGAATAACAAAAATATATAAACATTTTTCGCCCTTTTTAAAAATCGTAATATTTTGTTACATTTTTAACTGAACTTTCAGGAAGATGCTTTGAACTTTTATGATGTACGATCTAGATGTTGTAGAAGAATACAATTTACAACAATGTGTCCATAGACAGTACGGTTCCAGAGCAATTATATATAAAAAGAACTACCAAAGTATAATAACTTTGAGAGAGAAAAAGAAGTGTAATGTCTGTAATATCTAATCACAAGGGATGATTACTACATTGTGATGTTTACATTAAGTTCAGCTGTTTGTTACTTTTCATTTTAATTGTATTCAGTTACACTTATAGTAAGTTACAATTGTACTACAATTAGAGCTATTTTCTACAACTTGTTGCATTTCAAGAAAAGCGATGTTTGGTAAGTTAGGAATAATTTACTATTGCTTTTACTAACATGTATGAAGTCTACTGTTTTAGAACTCGTGAATATGTTTACCAGTACTTTAGAAAAGATTTACATGTTAAACCATTTTAAATCGATGGTCTGCAAAATTAAACAAACCTTCCATGTTCGGAAGATTTTTGTCAACTTCAAACTGTTGTCACACCTGAAGGATTTTCTTAGATTTTTTCTCTGATTAATTGGCATGAATTACAGTAGCAGTTTCAATTACCACATCAAACGTACAAAAATCGTTGTCTTGGAAGAAGGTGTACTCTTTAAGGAAGGCGTAATTTATCCTCCATTCGATGGTGTATCGATGTCAAAGAGGGAAAAGTAGTAAATGCAGCAGTCTGTTATGGATGTTCCTCAACAAAATCATTATTCCGCATGCGACATTATCACAGTGTGCACGCTAGTTTTATGAAAAAGTAGACTTTCAACTGGGCATAGAGAAAAACTTATTCAACATGTAATAACATGGAATGAAGTAGTAAGTTATCTTTCACTCTGTACAGGCAACTGGATATACTTAAAATTAATTTAACAACGAACATTATTTTGACATACAAAGCAAAATATACGTACCTTATTCTTCTTACATATGTAGGTTGCCATGTTGGGGCAGGTCTGATGAGATCTAATGCTACTGGGAGCACACAATTTGCTCAGCAAGCTGTGAACCAAACCAAAATGCAAAACACACACGCAAACACAAACACAAGACAGTACATGCAAATACAAAACTGTGGTAATCAAATTCCAACACACACAATGCGTGCTTTCTGAAAGTTTCAATTCTGTAACTGTTAGGAAAGTCAGTATAAAGTATTAGAGAGTAACTGTACCACAATTTTAACATGAGATGGAATTATAAAACACACTTTATATAGACAAAGTAGTCTTTCTCTTCTATGCTACGTTATTGGTAAAAAGATTTTCATAACTATGGACAGGCCCGTATTTATGCATGTGCAACATGGACCCGGGCCCAGGGCAACAAATTCGTAGGGACGACAAAATTTTCAGAAACGGGAGGAGGGGGGGGGGGAGCTGAAAATAATTTTTCGATATTTTTCTACCTCGCAGATGCCTGCTTTAGATAACAGCATAGCCTATGTTAAATTGTTACATGCTACTTTTTATAGTTTCACTGCAAATATTTAGATTGCATAATTAAGTTGGTGGGGGGCGCAATTTCTTTTTTCGGGCCCATGGGCGCAGCACTACTTAAATACAGGGCTGCCTATAGATATACATAGTTCTTCACTTAGCTACTGAATTCTGGTGAAACCAAGAACTTCATTAACGCATTCTACATTCTCCCTGGACATGTGTAGACATGTAAAATTAACATTTTCAATTACCTTCTATAAAACTAGTGAGCAGAAGACAATGATGAATTTATTCATGTGAAAGGTTAGGTTTTGCCATGAAATCATGAGGTAAAAGCAATATTCCCAACAGTGAATCAATTTACGAATATAAATATAGGCCTAGTTGTTGCTAACACCTCCAGACATGGTCAATGAAGATCCTTCTGGAGTACGTTCTTATTTGTTATTTAACGGCACCATAACAGTAAGGATGTGATTTTGTGGTTATTTTACCTCTCTTTCAGTGTTGATTTTATCATAATTTCAGTGAATATTTCGTGTAAATATGAAGGTTAGGGTTAATATTTCGTTAAAATATCAGGATACGACATACAAAATTACATTATGTATAACATGTAGAAATTCAGACAGTAATTTTAATTGTTATAAGTTTCCTGATATTTCCAATATCATTAACATTAAATTACATAAATAAATTTTTTTCTGAAAAGTACGCCTACTTTCAATCATTGTTTAACATCAGTTTGCACATATTTAGAAAGTACTTTTCAGTACTTCGACCAATCAACAAACCGAGGGGAGTTCAATCTGATTCCAAGGAGCAATTCTTCCCGGTTTACAGCACAACTATCCTGCTCTTGAATATGAAGTCTTAGAATAATTTCAACATTTGATCATGACAAACGAAATTGTAAATCAGATAAAATATCTTTATATGTAAAAATATTCTCTTATTATCAGTGTTTTAGACAGAAAATCACAGCACTTGAAGACATGTTAAAGCGAAACTGTTGTGATTCTCGTCTTATTCAAAGAGGTTGTAAATTAAAACCAGTATGCAAACTCTTCGTTCTCTGCAAAGATGTTGCCAAATTCAATTTTATATTTTATTTCAAAGGTTTATCTGTTTGTTTTCGTATTTCGTGAAAAAATAAACATGTTTTTAAGATACTAATTTCATGACCAAGACGAAATTTTGTTGAAATCATTAGATTTCGCGATTAAATTTCATTAATTTCTTGATTACCTTTGTGAAAAAAGTTTTTGGGAATACAATTAAATTTTCAAACATTTAGCTTATTTTATTAATACCAAAAAATCACACCCTTACGATATCAATTGCATGGTTATTAAGCAGCAGTATTTAATTTAACAACATTTTCTAACTAGATAACTAGATGATCGAGAATATGCGAATGTTGGTCACATAGGAGAAATGTACCAATACATTTTCCAACAAAAAACAACAATAAATAGAATTTCGACGCTAATCAAACTGGACAGTACTAAATAGCAAACGATGATTAGTATAAATGACAATATGAGTAACTGAAGACGATAATCAAAGCTTCACTATACATTACTCAACCACATGCATTGAAATACCACAGAGCTCACTTTAAGTACGCTAATTAATATATATAAATAATATTACATAACAGCAAATTAAATTAAGTTACATCTGGACTTCGATTATAATAAGTTACATAACTCTTTAAACATTCTTATAAGTTGAATAACAGAAATGCCCTAAATAAAAACTATAAACACAGTGAATATGATCATACTGATAAGCAACTGTGAATTGCAGGTACCGGAAGCTTTACGGTTGATGAAGGTCTGTAAACAGTGCAGTGATAAGCACTGAATTCTTATTACACGAAAATCCTGAAAGAGTTCTGAGTTGGCAAAGTTGTTTTCAACACTTCCATTGTAAAAGACATTAGTATGTTGCATCTGCATATTAGCACACCAATTGTCAAATATGAAATGCACCTGCTCTGCTGGAGATTCAGACTGGAAACCTATAAAGTCTATGTAAGATTTGTGATCAACAAATACTTCCAGTTTTCCTTGTAATTAGTCCACTATTTCCACATAATTCATGTCACCAATGAAAAATCTAAGAAGAAACTAACACATACACTCATTTCCCAGGACATCAATATTGTTAGAGTGAAATATATCCCATAGTACAGTCTGAAGTGCTCAGAATTAGTCAATGCAAGTACTGCTAATAGGAAACATATATACCCTAAGGAAAAAAAAAAACTATCATAAAGTAAACAACAAATTATGTAATTTTTTATTGACGAAATGACTATTTGGCACTGAATTCCCAGAGAATAATGAAGATTAATTTCCTATAACTAGAATGTTAAATCAAATACTAGAAGGCGATGAGATTCCGGGGATTGCCATCTGTCCTATACAACTCCTATATTTAAGAAGAGCAATAAAAACGAACTGTCCAAGTATAGAGAAATGAGTGTAATGGCTTCCATGAGCAGGCTATTTATCAAAATTATAACTAAGACGTTAGAAACGAATGTTGTTCCCTACATATCAGAGGATCAAGCTGGATTCACCATTGGGAAATCCTCTATAGACCACATATTCTCACTAAAGCAAATTGCTGAAAAGAGAGTAGCCAAAGGCCAAGAAACACATTTAATCTTTGTAGACCTTGAAAAGGCATATGACAAAATGAATGTTAATGAATCCCTCATACATCTCATTAAGAAACTATTTAAAATAAGCAGTTGTTAAGTGCAGTGGATGGTTGTCAAATGAGTTTGTTACATCCAAAGGTCTGAGACAGGGATGTGGAATGTCTCTTAACCTGTTCAAGATTTACATGGATTCAGTTCTTGAGACTTAGAATACATCACGTAGACCCATGGGAACTCAGATTGGGAATAATTTCATCCACTCACTTTTATTCGCAGATGACAAAGTGGTAATCACTCAAGATCATAATGAAGCGAACTTCTTGATAAGAAAATTACTTGATGTATACAGTATGGGAGGACTCAAGGTCAATTTCTCAAAAACTGAATATTTAGTAGGAGGAGAAGAGACCTCTCGTTTGGTACAATAAAAGTAGTGGACCAGTTTAAATATTTGGGCACAATTATCCACAAACCAGGAAATACGGAGAAGGAAGTGGATAACAGAATTGCACAGGCTCGACCAGCTATCAGGCAGTTAAATGGAATATTATGGAGCCGAGATATCCTACTGGAAATAAAGATGCTTTTAAATGCTATTGTTGAGAGCATTTCTAGGTATGGTGCTGAAGGATGGACTTTAACATAACGACAGAAGGATCAGATAACGTGTAGACATGGATGGCTTATGGAGAAGTTTATGTATCTCTTGTATTCAAAAAGTAAAAAATGAAACCATCCTAGATAAAATGAATATCCAAGATACCATCGTGAATCGCTTGGAGACTTGATCTCTACAAGGGTATGATCATGTCCAGCAGATGTCACAGGAGAGATGACCCAAGAATTTAACAAACTGGTCTACACATGGACATAGGAAAAAAGGGAGTCCAAGATTTACATGGAGAGGAAATATTAAGGAAGTTATGAAATCCAGAGGACTACACGAAAATTTGTGGGAGGATATATTAGAATGGAGAAGGGAATTACAAGGCAACTGCTAATAAGTGGAATAGCCTTTAAAAGTAAAAAAACAAAAAAAGTAGCCTAAGATGTTTCCTAAAACTGTATATTTGCATATGTGCAGGTGCGACCCCCTAATTACATAACATTAATTTTCTTAATCTCAAATAATTCTATAATCCACATATTTACCTTGGCATTTGTATACTTTTAAAAATAATTCTAAGGATATAAATTGTAAAATGATCCTTTCTCTGTTGCTGCTTTCTGACATACAAACTGCACAAATATCCATAAAAATCATACTTTACTTAAATTTTCTTGTTTCAATAAAACATACAACTGCAGTCCATATTAAGACAAGACTTCATTATAACTAAAGTAGACTCTAGATTATCTGCATTAAATGGAATGGAGAAAGGGTGAAGATAAAACACAATGAATAAAATACATACAAAATGCACAGTTGTAATGTAATTACAGTATAATCTCGTTAATTCGAGGTAATGGAGGGCGAGGATACCTCAGATGTGAATAACTCGGACTACACAGAGCGCCTTAGGAAAAATCGTAAGACACTAAATAAAACCAGTAAGAACTAAAGATATTTTATTGTAATCATTTTACCCAGTGTTATGACTCGGATTGACTGTTTCAGCTAAAAAGAAGCAACAATATATACATTATAATCAAAACTATCGATAGTTATTAAAATTTTTTTTGTTTATTGGTTATAAACTGAATATATTTCTGAATTTTGTACCTAAACGCGTATTAAATTATTAATTTAATAATATACACTAAATTGTATCTGAATTACATTCCAGTAACACACAATATTACAATCTGTTCTCAAAGTCCTAACATTAGCCATAATTCTGATGTTCTTTAAACAGTGACCATTGCTCCAAGGATACGTTTTTCAATACAGTAAGCATTTCCACTTTGTTGGAATGCAAACGGTTTTGCCTTTCATTGATTAAGTTTCCAGTTTTGGATAACAATCTTTCCGAGGGAACTGAAGATCAAGTGAATACAGATACTTCCTGACTGAATTACTTAGCTGTGAGTGAATGATGTATGATAAAAGAAATGGATAAGTGGAAATAAAATGCTGAATTTGTTTAGTTAAGTATGAAAAATAATAAGCATGTGCCTGAAATTTGTGTAGTAGTTAAACAGGGATGTAATGCAAAAAAATATATTTCATAGTGAGTTTCAGTTTATAAATTACAATTTTATAGAGAATCACTATCTTGCATAATTTTGTACATTAATGGAGCTAATCAGAAAGGGCACATCCAATGTTTCAACTTTCATTATAAAGGGACTCTATCCTTCTTGGCCTACTCTACCATCTATTCGAGAGATTTAGAAAGTTGTTAATCTACCCTTGGTTGCGAAGGAAAATTCCTGTAAATACTTTGTTTACAATTCAAAAGAATACTTGGAATCACAGGCTGGGATGAGTTATGAACGAACTGTGAACGAGAATTTGTAATGTCTGGTTGAATTGTTGGATCTGACTCCTGAAAAAGTATCATGTTGCCCAGCTCCAGTTTGGAATCCTCATAATATTATAAATGATCTTCCGTTTTTTCGGTACTATCAATTATTCAATAATCATCTGAAAAATCGATAGTATTAGAAACAATTTGACTATTGATAGTTGAAGTCATAACTATCGATTATCACCCATTCCTACTTCTAATGTGACAGAGAGATGTGGACTCTGGCAGAGGGGAAACACATTATGAGAACAAGCATGCGCATGATGTAGGTGGCTTGTATTAGAGAGGTTCTACTATACTAACAAGGGAAAGGTTTCGGTTCGAACAGGAGTTTCGTATCCAAAATTTGTATACAGGCCCATCTTTACATCTCTGTAAAGCTCCCAAAAGCATTCGTTTGTGTAATGTGTGGTTTGTCTGTTATACCACTGTACAAGTTGAGGGGTGAGGAGAGCACTGCACAAGTTAAGGGGATGGGACACCTTACCCGTAAGCCTAGCCTAGAAGCTAGTGCGAGTGGTAAAATGTCTAAAACCCATTTAAGAACATTTTTCTCCAATGTTCTGTCTGAAAATATTGCAGCTAATCAAGAATGTAGACTGTTGTGTGAGTCATTGAATACGCACAAGGACACAACCTTAATAAATGAATCATTCCAAGCCTAGGACATGGAATGTATGATCATTCCACCTAAAAAAAACTAAATATATCCAGCCTCTGGATATCTATTTCCTTAGACAATACAAAATATATCCTCGGAGGATAACAGATTGCATAAGGACTCTTGCTGAGAATCCAGAACTTAACTTGGGAAATCGAGTGTTTATAATGAAAATGCACTCTGTTATTCATAATCAGTTGTCTGCTCCAGTGTACCGCCCTATGCTTCAATATTCCTGGCAGTCAGCTGGTTACGTGAATCCTGAACAAGTCTCGGACTTCAAAAATGTAATTCAGGTAGCATTTGATTTTTCTCCACTGGAGTGTGGTTCAGAAAATTGTTCAGGTGTTGCTTCTGCGTGTTGTGCTTATTGCTCTGCTCCATGCTGTTTCAGGCATTTTATAGAGAATCCTCATGTACATTTTTAAAGAAATGTATTGACCAATACCAACCAAACGGAGAGTTACACAAATGAATGCTTTTAGGGTCTTCATCACCATTGTGCGTTAAATCTCTGTACAAATTTTTAACCAAAAATTCCTGTTCGAGCCGAAACCCTTCCCTTGTAAGTATAAATTGATTTATTTACTGAAGTTTACCTTCCATCACAATGTTTTAGTGCTATCATAATAGTTATAGTCACGACGCTGTTATTCCCGGCGTGACTCCTCCTCTTTCCTTACGTCATAGAAAGTGAAGGCTCTATAAAGTCTAAGTAAGTAGTATCATTCGCCATTTTTGTTCTTTCGTTGCCGAGCTACCGGACGAGGGATCTATTTGCCACACTGTCAAACATTATCATGTCGTAGCTCCTATGATAATAAATCAAATTCACTGTAATTCAGCAAATAATTGAGCGGCAAATAACATCCTTGTGTGCTTTCTGCGAACACCAACAAACGAGCCAAAATGGCGGGCGATTATATTAAATATTTATCGAGCCTTCTTTATCTTCATCAGCGAATCACAAGATGCACACGTTTAAATGTAGCCGACCTGCAACGTGATTGGCTGCCAGAAATAAGGGCAATGGGACTATAAAACATATTATTAAAAACAGAAACGTAAAAATATGTTTAATAAAATGATTAAATTTTTATTTTACTCAGACAGCAAAGTAGTGAATTCATATGTAGATAATCAACAGTTTACTGCAGGTAAAAATTGCCACAACAAATTCATAAAGTAGAAATTAATTTTACAGGATGGGATATTAGCCTACTCATAACAATCATTTTTAAAGTTTCAACATAAAATGTTACAGTAAATCTCCAATAGAAATTAATCTCCAATAGAAATTAACAGTGCTAGACCTCCTAAATACCAGATATTGTGATTCTGTGATAACCTATATGGATGGATCAGTCGATCAGGATGTCAAGAACTAGAGGAAAGGTGAATTATACTCTGTGATCCTATGTTGAGCAAGAGCACAGAACTTCTAGTCATTAATGTTGCTTTGACATTCTGTACAATTGTGGCATCAAGAAAATCTGCATCTTCACTGATTCCAGATCTGGTTTTCAAGTGATCCAGTCACAATCAGCTTTAGATTATTCATTTCGGACACATGAAGTAAGAAGTTTGTTAAAAATCTTTCAGGATAAAACAATTATTTTTCAAGGGATGGAAAGTAACTGGTATAGAAGGTAATGAAGAGGCACATAAAATAGCAGAACTCTCTAGCAACCTCAACACCAACACGGTTTTCTCTTAAGAATTGAAATTCAGACGCACATACGCACAAACATACATACATACACACACACGTGTGTGCACACAAAAAAAGGGGTGGTAGAGGTATGTATATACAGTAGGTATAAGTTACTACGACATGAGGAGTCATGGATCATGTAACCATTTTAAGATTTCACAATTACTAAATAATTTGACTGATATAAATGGGGGGGGGGGGGGGGATTAACATTGACAATAGAAATACCACCGACAGTCAAGGTTTAATCCTTGTTTTTCTGAATTATAGGTATTCCAAAAAAAGCTATGACCAAACTTGTTTCAATCTGGAATTTTCAATAAAAATTTACAGTCTACATGTACACATCCTTTAAATATAAAGTTCACATAAAAGTGAGCAACTTTTAAGTGTAATATTTTAGGCAATCTGAAGAGACAAGTCAAACATGCTATAATTAAACTGTTATCAACAGAGAAAAATGTTTAACTGAACTAAATGGAGAGTTCGAAAAATTGTGTACTTATGTTAGATAAAGCAACTGAAGTACAAATATTTAAATCTCTGTATCAAGTACATGTTATGATGTTCTCTAGACAACAAATAATTTGTAATGAATTTTAATAGTAGCCCTACAGATGTAAAGTAATATGACACCTATTTCATACAAAAGTAAATAAATTCTTAACATTAATTAAGTCCAAAGGTCAGAACACAGTATAACTTGAACGAATCTCTTTCCAGACTAGTAATTTCATTACATTACATTGAATGACAAAGAAAAATTAAATGTGCAAATGTACGCCATTATTTACCATCTTTTTATTACGAATATTTGAAAATTTAACTTCGAATCGAACTATTTACATTACATAATACGGTTACAAAGAAAAATAAATACAATTTTTGCTTTCTTTTCGAGATAAAAATTGTTTTATATTAAACATTTCATAATGTGTTCTGGGAAAGTCATTCATTTAAATCCCAATATGCTCAGTCAATTTAAGAGAGCACTATATTATGATAAATATACACACAACGTTAAATGAAACACAAACTGTTTAATTTGCGTTGTGTTTTTGCCATTTTATCAGCCTTTCAGCATATGCATAACGTGACCCGCCGAAGTAGTGTGCAACTTGAAAATGGGTCACAGTCCTGCCATCTATCTGCAGTATGTGGAACCCGGATCACGCAAGTGAAGTGGGTAGGCATTACATACACATATTATGATAAATTGATAATAAATTACTGAAATAATTTTAGTTTTGCCTATTAAATGTGCAGAAATTTGATCAGAATAAATGTAACTCTTTGTTTTGCAAAGAAATTTTACAGTGTCAAATTTGTCCGTACCAAATTTCTGCACATATCTAAAGGATAAGGACAAAGGCATGGTGTGAATAGGCCTAACATTACCAGGCATCCGAATTTTGCCATTCATGTCCTACTGATTAAGTTTGTGTTCTGAGTCCAGCCAAGCATAGCAGAAAATCAGAAATTGTCTTTTCTCCCGTCAATTCTCTGTGGACCAAAGGGAGAAAGTCTATGGCTGGAATTTGTTAGAGGAATTATACTAGGGCATTCGAAAAGTAATGGCAACAAAGTTACTAAATTTATTTAGGTTACTTTTAGCATTACATACTTCAAATATAATCTCCTGCCATATCAACAATACGGGAAGACAGCAAAGTCCATCTGCAGCAGCATTTCTGGATATCTCTCTCGCTGATCAATCTAAAACTCTTCGGATGTCAACTCTTGACTGAAAGTGAATGTCTCGCTTCCACCTAACTTGCAATAGTTCAGTATGGTAGGACTTCTCTCCCACAGGCTTCTTGTAATACCCTAAAGCACCAAGTTGCATGTTTTTCTCTTGCAACCTGGATTTTTATGAAGCACCTTTGTTCGTACTTTTGGGGCTATACTGTTTACTACAAATCAGAAATAGCCACTGTATTTACAAAATAAGGCTACTTCGAGATTTTCAATATTGCAAATTTATGAAACAATCGCTGCTCTATTATGTATCGATAGTACAAGATTTCATTGGTCACCGCTAGGAGCACTGACTTACAGCATTATTGCCACAACTTAACAAATGCCCTAGTATTTGTAAAATTTAATTTAAGACATCTTGTGTGGATTTCCACAAGTATTTACTGGGTGACAAACAGCAATCCTTGCTCAAACTAGTCATCAGATAAGTATCAACAATCAGGAAATTGAATAATTTCAAGGGAAAAATTGTTCCGGGGCCGGGTATCGATCCTGGGACCTCTGGTTGAACGTACCAGCGCTCTACCACTGAGCTACCCGGGAACTCCACACGACACCATCTCAACTTTTCCCTTTATATCCACACAACTCGCGTGGGCTGACGAAACACCAGAGACCCACAACGAGTGCACACAATCTGTGTGACTTGGAATTGTGGTTTTCTGTTAACGTACACAGTAACGTATATATTATGCAAATCTAGTCTTTCAGGTGAAGCTCCCTGTAAAGCAGATTTGAATAATTTCAAGGGAAAAATTGTTCCGGGGCCGGGTATCGATCCCGGGACCTCTGGTTGAACGTACCAGCGCTCTACCACTGAACACAGTGTAGTAAGCTTGCCTATGAGCGTATTCCGAATCTCAGCGCTGAGCAATCTGATGGCATCACGGTGTTCCGAATTTCACCGATGGAGTCACTGATGCTCCACCGGTGTCGCAGCGGTGCCATCAGCTTGCAGAGGTGGTGGCAGTCTCCATCAGCCGCCATCAGAGAATCTGATTGGTTCTTATGTAGGGCGGGAATTAGCAGACGAATGATATCGTGCACTGTTGTGTCATGGCGGTATGTTCTGCTTTAGTTCTGCTGTATTGTTTGTAATGAGCACAACGTAAAAACAATATGTTAATGGCTTATCAGCGAACATGTCACTGGACCAGTTATTACTACTGGTTCAAGAAATAAATTGTTTATGCTCTCTTTTCTTTGAACGAGATGGCAGTACGGAAATTTCGCAAAATTTTGCTAGAGTAGTACAGACAACTTATACAGTCGCCATGACAGCCATCGATCCTTCCAGCAGTTTTGTTCCTATTTCGCTACAGCATGACGTCATTGTTGTCCACCGGTCCGGTGAGATTCGGAATACGCTGTATGATGTCAAATAGCTCATGATTTGGTCTTGAACGGGATCAAACATGTTTGATTTTCAATAGTGAGCAGCCTGGCTTTGGTGAAGTAAGATGGCTTGTAAGCTTGTTTTTAGATTTAGTGAGAGTCATACAATATAATTTTTGGAACTATAGGTACCAAATGAAACATGTTCTGTACAATTCAACATTGGGCGAGTATCAGGATCGTGATAAACAAGCAGCAGAGACGAAACAAATGTCTTATACTCTAAATATACCAGCATTTGGACCGAAGGAAGTTATAAGGAAATTTAAAAACTTGAGAAGTTCTTTTTGCCAGAAACTGAAGAAAATTTCTGAAAGTGAGAGATCAGGGAAGTCTACCAATGAGATCTACAAACTTGCTTGGCTTATGAAAATGAACTCCTGTTTCATTCGACATTCTAATTTTGTTTTGGCAGTTATTGCTTGTTTCATACAGTTTTTGTGTCACATTTTGTTATTAGAGGCCGAACTTTCTCGAACAAATCTTCAAACTGTACCTCTGTCATACTTAACGAATTTTTTTAATCCTCAGGATGAGTTTAAGCTCTCCTTCAATAAATGTGGAAGCTCCCAAATCTTTGCGTTGTAGTGTCCACTGTCTAACCCACCATCTCCTTCTCCCATGTTTTCTTTGTTGCAAGAAATGATTTCATTCACTGAAACTGAATGCTTAACCATACATCCTTCAGCAACTAACCCATCCATGGCTATGTCTCGACTGACTAGGCTACTTCATTCCTTCCACATAAATGGACCAAGCTTTCCAGCAAGAAGGAACTGACGTGGAGCAACCACAATAGTTAAATTGACACTAGCGTTTCACGCCCGTGGGAACACAGCATAATGCAGCTCTCTTGCAATTGGCTGATATTAGGTTCGTTCCAACAACAGTCAGGAACCGTCCGTAACCATCATGAGCATGCGCAGTACAGAAAAAGCGTTCCAACACAATCCGAACCAGTCCTGAACCAGAAACATGTACTGCAGTCGGGCGTTCCAACAAGCTTTTGACACGGGTTCGAACGGTCAGAAATAGTCCGCGGATTGAGGCACGTACGGAAGAGTACGCAAGATGCGCATGCGCATAAGCTCACCGTCTCCTGGATATTGAAGAAAGACATGATCGACTGTTCACATCAATGAGGTTAAAGATGAAAAGTAACAGTGCAGACGAATAATAAAACTAGAGATTTAATTTAAATTTTCGCCAAAAAGATCGGGAATGGAAATTATTTTGGTATTGAAATAGTTAATTACAATTTCAACATGCAGTTTTGATTAAAGGTATAATAAATAACGTACATACATTAATAATTAAAAAAAGAACTATTTTTAGATGAGAGTTCCCCAGTACATGACATTGAATTAGCGGAATTCTTGCCTTCCATATTTTTTGTCATCTTTTTATAGAAAATAATCGAAATTCTATTTTCTGCAATTATAAATTAGCTGCGAAACGATAATAATTAAGCATCCCGTTCTTAGCAAAGATGATGACAGTTATAGCATCTCTGGATTTAGTACAAAACTATCCGCGAAAGCGTTCCAACAGTGTCCAATCCAGTTTCAATCCCATAGCAGATGCTCAACTAGCGCATGCGCATAAGATGGTACAGGAACCGTACATGAACTGATCCATGAATCGCTTGTTGGAACGAACCTATTAATTTGGTACTTTCTCAACAAGAGTTTGAAGACCCAGAGCATTGTTATAAACCCTAATAAGCAATTTCCCCAGTGTTTATGTTTTCCCAAGAAAATTTTAATTTTCTGTTCCTCCCCCTCTCATGGTTAGAAATGGCTAATGGCACACGCATCAAATAAAGGTGTCTATTCATCCTTTTGTTACAGAAAATCAAAAAACTTCTCCCTTTTGCTTTATGTTCAGAGTTTAGAATTAGTATATGTCCAATCACAAAAAGAGAACATGTCACATCCTACAATGTGAAAATAGCAGTACCTTATATACTTAGGTCTATTGCGTTTAAGAAACCCAGAGGTTCATTGACGCCCTCACGTAAGCCTGCCATCGGTCCCTGTCCTGAGCAAGATTAATCCAGTCCCTAGCATCATATCCCATCTCCCTCAAATCCATTTCAATATTATCCTCTCATCTACATCTCGGCCTTCCCAAAGATCTTTATCCCTCTGGCCTCCCAACTAACACTCTATATACATTTCTGGATTCGCCCATATTTGTTACATGCCCTGCCCAACTCAAACGTCTGGATTTAATGTTCCTAATTATGTGAGGTGAAGAATACAATGTGAGCAGTTCAGTATCTAATCTGCCTATTTTCTGGTTAAGTTAAATTGAGTGTTGCTGTAATAAGTTAGAATTTATAAATCAGTTATATTACTGGTTGTTCTGTATGATTGTGAAACTTGGGACTCTCACTTTGACAGAGGAACAAAGGTTATGGGTGTTGGAGAATAAGGTGCTTAGAAAAATATTTGGGGCTAAGAGGGATGAAGTTACAGGAGAATGGAGAAAGTTACACAATGCAGAACTGCACGCATTGTATTCTTCACCTAACATAATCCAGACGTTTGAGATGGGAGGGCATGTAGAATGTATGGGTGAATTCATAAATGCATATAGTGTGTTAGTTGGAAAACCTGAGAGGAAAAAGACCTTTGGGGAGGCCGAGACGTAGATGGAAGGATAACATTAAAATGTATTTGAGGGATGTGGAATATGATGCTAGGGACTGGATTAATCTTACCGAGGATGGCACCTTATGTAAAGATGACAATGAACCTCTGGGTTCCTTACAAGCCACTTGTAAGTTGCTGTACCCATTACTGTCATAGTATTTTTTTACCATACGTCTCACCTCTTACATTTCTCCTTTGAAGTATATTTACCCTCCTCACTCTATCCTTCTGACCATCATTTAATAGACGTTTTCATATTAAAGAAAAAGTCAAGAAATTGTTTTGCTTTACCTTTTAATTGTAAAGCAAGCTTGATTTAAAGAAGAAAACATGAAGCTTTTACAGTAGAAGCCCACTCGTCTACATGAATCCTGAGTAGGCTATGTATATCTGCAGTACTTCGGTGTTTTTTAACCATTTTCTTATATATAGTGCTGGATTCCAGCACTGTAGAATTGAACAATTTATGTTTATGAACATCAAAGAAGATATATTAGGAACAGCAAGAGGTAATATAAGATCAATACAGATATCTGTGTACAAAATTAGGTACCCATATGCCATATGGCTCCATATGGACATTTTCTCTTCCCGATGTGATTAATTAAAAAATTATAGGTTTCTATACACAGTATGGCCTCCACGACAGTAATGGCTGTAAGCTATCTTAAATGCTGCCATTCATTTTAAAATCAGATTTATGTTCCAATTAAGACAAGAAATCAGTTCTTACTTCAATAAATATATCAGATACAGCCTAGCTAGTAAGTAAAGAAGAGCTAGCAACTCAAGAAACAACAGTCTTAAACCAGTCAATAGAACTTACCTCTACTCTCTGAACCTTGTCAGATATAGTGGTCTACACTTTTCACTGTTTACCAAGAATGAACTTCATTAAATTATTGAATTGAACTTTTACACAAACGGTTATTTCAGTATTTAAAATAAACTGGAAACTAAAAGCATACCTAAATCACCCCCTTCCACCTCAAAATGTGCAAAATAACCACAGCAAGTCTTTCTCCTTATAATCTATAAGTGTAATTGAATACAAATTGGAATTACGAGAATTTTAGTTGGGTTGTGTTAACTAACGTGGGGTATGCGTAACATTGTGTTGGTAAGTTGTTCAATGCAAAATAAGTATTACGGTAAGTAAGTAAGTAAGTAAAGTGTCCTATTTTATAAGTTGTTTCGAGAGAGGAAAAGGAATGACAATGATTTCAAACTACAATGTAAGAGGCATTACAATATTTACAGATCCTTTATTAAAGAGGTTCAAACGTAGTGATGTAATATGTATCATTCCCAAGGTCCGGGATTCGAACGATAGGATTGCCACCTGTCCACCTGCACTCGGCAAAGCTATGTCCAATGGGTACGACAATATACCACTGTCAAGTGGTAAAACGCAGACAAAAAAAAAAATCCCCAATGACCAAGAATATAAAACACAGTTGTCGGTATCTAGCATTCTGGGAGAGTTAGTCGTGTGTGTTTGAACTGTGAATTTAAACAAATTTTAAGAAGTATAGGTACCTAGCCTATACCAACTTAACAGTTAATGAAATGGTGGTGCTAAGTCATATATTCGGCTACAAAACCTTTAACAACATACGCTACCAACATCTTTTCGGAAAATTGGACAGTCTTCATACACAACAAATGTAAACAACAACTTTGCCAACCTGTTAGGTACGTAAACAATACAAGCCTAATCATGGAACATGGAAATATATTAACCACTTATAAGTTGATATTGTGCATTCTTACCTCTACATTCATCTTCTAGGCTAAATACTATGACGGAACTAATTTTATATACCAAATAAACTTAGAATTTGAGTTATATATTGGTTATTTATATTCAATTTCCTCAGCTCTAATATATTTTAAATTAAAGTATTCTAAAGCTATTACATCAACACTGGCACTTACACTACATAATTATACATTCAAATCAAACTTCATGAAATATTCATGTACTAGCGTACAGTTTACAATGCTTGGCTATAAAATAAGAAAGCCTACGTATGCCTATTCCAAAGTTAACTCATGTTCATAACTGTGGAAGATTTACATAAACATAACGTTAGCATGAGTAGGTCTACTTAAAACTCAACCAATCTAAAGGTCTCAAGTCTATGTGCAAGCACTGTTACTACCATATTTGTTTTAATCTAGACCTCATGGTGCTACAATAACACAAAAAATAATACTTTTGCTTCGTTTATCAAATAAAGTAATAAAAAATAAACGATCGATTATACTATCTTTGGCACAGGTGACCTGTACCACTTTCGTCACAGGTAGATGCATTTTCATAGTAAACACATTCTTCTAAATCGAGCATAACCGCATTTGAAAGAATATTGACTAAAAAAAAATGCACATTTAATTGACAGTAAACTATAGGAACTTTATGCAAAACAACACTACAAAAGCCTAGTAACAAACCACAACATGCAGTCAATATAACCTATTTCACACAACGCAAAATTTGGAATAAGTAATTTTGTTAAAGACCATTACAGCCACAAGCCAACTGTTTTTACATATGCAGGTGGCATATGTTGATGATCTCTTACACAAAACAACTTGTCATGCTTTACAATACGATCATACTGGTTTAGAAATACAGCATACAATACAGACGTAATCTCTATGCAAAGATCTTGAACAGGCAATACAAACTCGACCTACTGCAACTGCCACAAAAAAATTAGATATTGGACGTACATAAAATTAGCCTGACAGCCATTCAAATATGTAAACAAGAATTAGTAAGTGTGTCCAATGACGAACGGAAGGTATAAAAACTCGACTCTGTCTACACTTAAAAGTCTGATATTCCAAACAAGACTAATATTGTGGATAATTTTAAATACATACGAATAACTGCACACACAAATTAAAAGCGTAATCGTATTATTAAACTTCAGACTCACCATGAGCAATAAATAACACCGTTATCAGCACCACAAAAAGCCCCAAACCCCTTTTCAAAATACACGAAACTCGTCTGCTCTAGCTGGCAGAGGCGAGCTCGTGGAAGATGGCGGATCGCGGAATACTCTGAAGAGAGACGCGGTGAAAAAAAAAAGTAACACAATCTGCGGAAGAAAATAGACCGAATGATTTCGACACTTAAATAAGCAATAGCAATGTGTATTTAGTCTTAATTGTAACGCCTAAAATTACTTTATATAAATCCAACTTACCTGAAATGTGGTATTTAATGTAATTTAAATAAAAAAAACTTAACAATGGCTAATGCTTATCTGTTGCGCGCTTAGGATTCTGCTAGAGAAGTGTCATAAGTGTATACTATTACACAATCGTATTAAAATTGGAATTACTTTAATAATATTAATTTAATATAGTCTGTCAGTACTAGTAATTCTGACATCTGTATTTAATGTTACGATACACACTTGCAATGTACAGTATATTAATGAAGTATATCCAACATACTAATTAATTTAACTATAATACTACAGCTCTTTGCAAATTCAAACCGTGTTATTCAATAAAATTCAATGCTAATTTTGACAAAGAGACTACGAATATTCTCCATGTTTGGAGATGTGAATTATTAGATATAAAACAATCAATAAACCGAGAACATCAAACTTCACTAAATCAACACAAGAACGATAACACTGAAATTCAAAGTTCCAACAATTTCAACAATAGAAAATAAAGTCCATGGTAACTGAAATTCATGTAACCAACGTTACCAATTACATTCAACTATATTTACCTTATCACAATATGAAAAAGTTACTTCCTTATTTTTGCGATGTATAAAAATCTCCCTTTGTCTCTGCTTTACTACTGTTTACGTATATTATTGGCAGTCTCGAACTTTTTCTCTTCCTCTATTAAAATATTGGAAAATTATTATTAAAACTTAAAGAGTGTGGTCTTACAAAGTATACCAGATATTCATGAATAGGCGACAGTGTACTTCTTTTTCTGGCGGAACGCGCCGCAAGAACGTTCCGTTACCTTTTTGTTGTATTTTCCGTCGTGGAACCGAGAAATTTGTTAATAATTGTGTTTTTAATATGAATTCCGCTTAGGCCTTAAGTTGGATGAAAAGAAGCTAAAAGTGACTAAATTCCCGTGCACTGGACACTACTATCACAGTCTACTATATACAGTCACGAAGCTTGAGTTTTGAGGGTGCTAGAAACAATAGACTGTGACGGTACTATTTTGCAATGCCTGTAATGAGGCGATATTAGCGACCCTAGTGGTGAGCAACTACATAATGTTTGCATATTTACTGCGTATTGAGCTTCGCGACTGTATATACTAGACTGTGCTACTATCTCCCTGTCCGCTATAATATATTCTACACAGTGTATCACCTTCTTTTTCTTCAGAAAAAAAGCAATGAATAGGCCTATTATATTACATGAACTACACATACTGCTGAATTCGACTTCAAGATACCGGGACATCCGTCCCATTGAAGACGTGTAGGTCATTCGTTATTTCGTGAAACAAATGCTTGTGTGCGCCATAGTTCATAATAAGAAGCTTTCAGTGGGCGTAAGCGAGCTAAGCTGTAACTCGACCGAGGCGAGTGGAGACGCGGGCGTAATGTGAACTATCGCGATGACGCCATACAAACACAGGAGAAGTACAAGTGGCGCTCCAAGCTGCAGGACTCCACTGGCTTTGGTCAAGTAATACCTGCAAGTGGAAGTGTAGCGAGGGAGGGAAGGTTCCCAGTCCATCTCTTCTTTCCCCTTACGCGCAGGTTGGTTTCACGAGATATCGAATGACCTATATACATAGTACAAACTACAGTTTGTAGCAGCTTTAATTTGGAAGACAGAGCATTTGGTGGAAAGAACTTAAAGTGAGCAACCCTCCTTCATTGGGCTCTCCACATAATTGACATTACAGTAATATTGGTTATATACGGTATATTATTACTAGTCAGGGAAAATGTCACAATGAAACTCCTACCAGTAACTCACACATGGACAGAGGGCTCCAAGCCCCTTCAAACTACCGGTAATATGGTACCAGTTTTAGAATGCAAGAAAGTGCGGAAATTTAAGGGCGTTTACAGCTATCACGACATCACTGAGTTGAATTTATTATATTAACATTGCTCTAAATTAAGCTCTCAGACATACGAAATTTATTTATAAATAAGTTATGTACTGACAAATTTTCTAAATAATAGGTATAGTAAAGACTCTTCTTCAATCAGATATGGGATGCTAAGACCACCACTATTATTATGTGATGATCTCAGTCATAAATATAATATTCAAGATTGGAATGTCATTGGACTTATGTTTGGTGCGCGAGGAACAATTCCCAAATTTACATTGGAAATCCTCGGAAAATTAACGGTTCCTGAAAAGACTCTTCAGACAGTTGCATCAACCATTTTAAAATCTTCATTGAACATCATCAATCACCATCTCTATTCATATTTATAATATTCATTGTATATTATTTATTTCCAATAAATTTTTATCGTTTTGATAGCTACCACATCTTGTCGCAGAATATTTTTTTTTTTTAATTTCATTATGTATTTTTTAACATTAATTTACATTTTCTTTTTTGTTCATTTTAATTGATTAGGATCCCGATATTTAAAATACAAGATTTGGACGTCTATCATTTCGATGTATGTATATATTATTATTATTATTATTATTATTATTATTATTATTATTATTATTGTTGTTATTATTATTATTATTATTATTATTATTATTATTATTATTATTACCGGAATTTCATCATAATTAGGCACTCAGAAAATGTCCTATATAATAATTCAGAGCTCATTAGCTTATTTAATTTATGTACCAGTAAATAATCACTTACAGAGAGTTCCAGTGAGCAGATTTGCTGGGTAACTTTAGGCGTTGGATATCGGAATCATTTTGCCATCATTCACATATCATCCATATCATAGCTCGGCTTAAGTTCAGAGTGCAATGTGCTGTACTTGTACAAGAGCATGGCTGTTTGCTACCCAATCATTCACAGAACAGAGCCTCAGGCTCCAGTGTAAGCCTTTGGACCCCTCCTCCATAAAAAAAAAATCCAAGCGAACATGTTTCTGTTGGCTGACCAGCAGCAGGTCCTCCCTGCTACCACTGCATTCGCAAACTCATAGCGCTTCATAGGATTAAAACTTACATACTATATTATATTAATAAGTTTTAAAAATTCGCCATCCCTGTTTTGTGATTGACCACTGAAAATGCCAATTCGACTATACTCACGAGTTCGTCTCCCCCTATCTGCATGTGAATCTCCTTATGCTTAGCTTATTTCATCACTCCTGACTGGTGTTTATGTTATCATTCAGGCATCAGCTCCCTTTGTGTACGTTCCATTCGAGAGGAAATGAGAGAAAGAGAGATAGAGATCACCATGTTAAAGCTGCATGATTGGTGAATCCTGGTCCCCTGAAATTATCTGTGCCTATCTGTAGTCTGTCCATCACAGATGACAGTAAAGGTACGCAGTGACTCAGGTAATAATAAGTGGAATTTATTACCTTGTGTTATGATTTGCAATGGTTACATATTCAGTGCGTAACTGACTGTATGCATTTTGAAAATGTGTGTACAGAAAAAATAAATTATGTGGCAGAATAAGGGAAAACTTTAGATGTAAATTTCATGGTCACCCACTTCCGTGTAGGAGAAACAATACTAAATTTAGTGAATAACTTTAATGAAAAAAAGGTTCTGTGGTTCACCGCTGTGGATTAATGGTTAGCACGTCTGACCATGAAACAAGTGGGCCAAGATTCACATTGTGGTTGGGACAAGTTGTCTGGTTGGGATTTGAAAATGGCTGGAATGCAAATTAAATTATGGTTTATTTAACGATGCTCGCAACTGCAGAGGTTATATCAGCATCGCCGGCGTGCCGGAACTTTTGTCCCGCAGGAGTTCTTTTACATGCCAGTAAATCTACTGACATGAGCCTGTCGCATTTAAACATACTTAAATGCCATCAACCTGGGCTGGGATCGAACCCGCAACCTCGAGCATAGAAAGCCAGCGCTATACCAAGTACGCTACCAAGGCCAACTCTGGAAGGCAAAATTTATATATTTCATAAATAAAAAACATTGAAATATGTTTAAGCATGAAAGTGAAGAATTAATAATTTTGACGAACATGTCGAAATTCCAGTCTTAATCTTAAATCAAATACTAATATTATTAATCTCTGCAGATGTCTGGCTTCTGTTATGCAACCTACAAAATAGTCGCAAAACAATCTCTTGGATAGTCACTCATCATTATCACAAATTATTGTTACTGGTACATTAAAACGAGTAAGAAAATTAACAGTTTTGTTTTAAAATATTCTACACTAAGTGTTACATTGTTTAAGGTTTCCTGGGTCAAAAAATATTGTTTCCTTCTGTGTTTTTAGTTTCATACATTTCCAGTCTCTTTAAATTTTCTTACAGGACCTTGCAATGTAGAAGGACTAAGATCTCTGAAACTTGGAAAATTTCCTGCAAACATTCTTAGTTCTTGTCAGAGTTGATGAGTACATGAAAAACACAAACATTCGCTGTTGTACTTAAATAAAGAAACATCCATTCCAAACACATGATCACCATAAAAGAAACTATCACTCATACACACTGCCACATCCAGTAGCAAAAGCTTTACTTGTTTTGATTGGACTATGTGTCTTCTTTGTTACCTCAGTGTACACAGCATGAAGCGCATGAAGGAAATTCATAACAGAGCTGCAGGACTCATACAGTTCTCATCAAAAGCTAAATCTAGTGAATATAGCAAAATGTTGGAACCTCGGGCATAGAAGGCTAGCGCTATAGCAACTATGCTAATCAGACCGACGAAAACATATTGGTTTAAGACAGAGATGTCAAAGCGCCTGCACTGCGTGCTCTCAAGAACCTGCAAAACATTTCCTTAAGAGCGATGATTGCACTTTATCTAGCTGAAAAGTGAACCTTGTTGGATTTGTATTGCTTGTAGTATCAGCACGTAATGCAGGCCATTTAACATCCCTGGTTTAAGACATAACACTACATATGAAGCAAAAAAAGTAGTATGCAAAATTCATGGCTTACAATAGTAGTTTTAGACTATGTCGAATATGTCTTGCCATTACTATCAGTAGATTTAATTTCTCAGAATGCAGGATAGACAACTTCATCTTCACTAACTGAAGTGACAATTGAATACCAGGACCTTATTCATTTTTACTTACACAGTCTTGCCCTCCTTTTAACTAATGAAGAAGAGCTAATTTAAAACAATTCATACTGGTACTTAAGACTCTCTGTAACAACATTCTCCTGAAACATTTACTTTAAAAGTAATTAAGGCCTAACAGTAACATTCCATGTTATATATTACTGAGATATTGTAATCACTACACTTATTTTTGTATTATAGGCCTAATAATAATAATTACTGTTGTTATATCGTGGGGTTTCTGCGAAAACCCTATAACTCCATTTTTCTAAGTTTTGAGAAAAATGGAGTTGAAGTTTTGGAGTTGTAATTCTTGACTTAAGTTCAAAAGGATGCCGGGAATATACCTGAGAAAAACTATACCTCACAGGAGTAAGTGGGTTTTCCCAGACGATGGAGCATAACATTTTACATATTCAGATAACAGCAACTCCATTTTCAGCAAAGAAAGATTCATGTCTTAGCATCATGGTCAAGATGTCATGTCTGGACTCGTCTTATATAACGAGTGCTGGTTCGAGTCTTCAAGGGGAAAATAAATTTTGGCCAATGTATGGGATCGGTGCCCACCCAGCATCGTAATGAATTTACGGGGTTATGGTAGGTTTTTTTAATTTAACGGAAGGGGAAGGGCACTATGGCCCAGCACTGCGACCTCATTCAGATCTATTGCACTAGCCCTCTGGTGACGCATTCCCAAACCCACACTGGCCGACCACACTAAGGTTCTCTGGTCCAGGTTTCTAGCAGGCAACCCCACTCGTCCTTAGGCCAACCCCCTCCATGCGACACTGGCCGACAAATGGTGACGGAATGATGTAAATCCCTAATTTGGAGAAAAATGGGAGAATCCCGGGAAAAACCCCAACTGCGATCTTGTCTGCCACAAGTATCACTATGGACTTTTTCAACGAAAAAATCCCAGACCTGACCGGGAATCGAACCCGGGCTGCCTGCGTGACAGTCTTAAGGTCTGACTATTCAGTCACCACAGAGGTAGTTATGGTAGGTAGACAAATCAGTTCTGTGAACCAGCTATAATGGCTGGGAGGATTATCATGCCAACAACACAATACCCCAGTACTGGTTGCATCAGCATTTCTCAACCTTTTTCAACATGTGGCATATTAAAATTGTAATTAAAAATCCCACGGCACACTCATAATCTGAACTGGTGGTTCCTAATTAGGGGAATTTTTTTTTTCATAAAAACTAAGTACGATACTTTCAAAGTTGGTTCATAGTGACACTTGTGGCAGAGAAGGTCGAAGTTGGGTATTTTCTCGGGGTTCTCCCATTTCCCCATAATAGGCATCTACATTATTCCGTCATCATCTCTACATTTCGTCATCATTCCGTAGCATTCCCTGAACGCCAGCTGGCGATGCTGGTCTAGGGATGAGTGAGATTGTTTGCTAGGAACTATGGTACACAGCAAACATTAGTGTGGTCAGCAGTGTGGGTTTGAGAATGCGCCTAACTTGAGGATCATTGCAATAGATCTAATAAGGTCGCAGTGATGGGTCGTAGTGCCTCCTCCCTTAAATTCCAATTCAATTCAAGATTGGTACGATATTCTAATTTTATTGATCTGTCATATAATATAGTTTGAGTTTTCAGTCTGAAACTTATCTATTTGTTGAACTGAATCAATAACCCTGGTTGCGCATCAGTAATTCTCTTCTCTGCTAATCATACACCTACACTGTGTTTACTGAATGTTGACTTCTGCTGTTTTCGCTGAAAATTGACTCTTGTGAATTTTTTTTTACTCTTTCCACTTTTACTTTTTCAATTTTGAAACGAAAACCTTTATTATTTTCATTTTCTCAGGACACACCAGCAGATCATTCGCAGCACACTGGTTTGAAAATGGCTGGGTTAGATGATCGTTCACCTCTGCCGAGGTATGTGGACGTAGGGCCAGCAATTAGTTAGTTGGCCTTGGCCTTGGCTCGCATCCAGGATTATTATTATTATTATTATTATTATTATTATTATTATTATTATTATTATTATTATATAAAAATTATTTGACATGTCAAACATTTACTGAAAATATTGTTTACAATCGTATACAATTTTATTTATTGTGACAGCTGACTGTACCCGCATATATGACACCCAAAAGACGCAGAAGTACCTATACACGCCATCTACTACTTTCCACAGCTTTCAGCATACCATTACCATTTATGTAACTTGTGCTAAATGTGACCAAACACTGATTTCTCTAATGAGTGAACAGCTGCCTGCATTTCAGCATTTGGAAGCCTTTTTTTTTTATATACAGGGTATATCACAAGCTTACAATGAAAACAGAGGTAAAATGGCATTTAATATCTATGGTGGAAAGACAATTGAAGGGTTCAGAGTCATAGTGGGCCAAGCGCCATTTATTAAAAACAGAGAAAGCAAGGAATTAAGTGAATACTATAGTTTAATGAAGATTGACATATCATCTAGTTTGAATGTGTATACTTTATATTACTTGCTATAAGTTTCCATTGAATTATGGTGATAACTTCATTTTAATCTTTGTTTTCTAAGGTTTTAATAAATGGCACTTGGCCCACTATGGTTCTGAACCCTTCAATTGAGGATGATGGACCAGTACGAGAAGAATTTGACCTGGACAGGGAAGACTAACAAATGTGCCTCCTCTAAGATTGAGAGCAAAGAATTTGTTGCTGAAAAATCTTTATTTTTCCCTTATGATAACTTAATAGACTACATAATGCAAACAAAACTTTTTATGCTGTTCACAAATTATCTTCCCGTTTTTTAACCAGAAATTTAACAATCATATTGTACAAAACACTAATCTAACCTGTACTATTATATGGATCGGAAACATGGAGCGTAACTAAAAAGGAAAAACACAAATTAATAGTTTTTGAAAACAAAGTGTTGAGGAAAATTTTTGGTCCAATTTTTGACCCACTTGAAAAAAGTAGAAAATTCGACATAATAATATTCACAAACTTTATAATCAACCGTCAATTTTAGATGTAATATGGACCAGAAGATTAAATTGGGCAGGACATGTTATATATATGGATGACTGCAGCAGGGTAAAACAAATATATACAATATATGAACACAACAGAAGGCCACTGGGAAGACCTTGAAGTAGATGGAAAGATGAAATTCAGAAGAAAAGCATGGAAATGGGAATTACCAACTGAGAGGAACCAGCAAAAGACAGAACAGAGTGGAAGTGTTTTGTGAAATCGACAGAGAGTCGACATGCTCCATAATGTCCTTTGATTGACTGAATAATAATTTTGCTCCATGTTAAGAGCATATTCACATATATTAATATAATCATAGTCTTTGCAGTGTATGTTGACACTAAACAATCTTAAAATATTAAAGCATTATATATTCATTTTCACAGCCACTTCTTTTATTTACGTTACTTTGGCTGTTTAGTAGACATAAAAGTGAATTATACTGTTGAATTCTGTCTTTTATCCACACTTATATACAAGTTGAAAGCAGGAACCTTGACTGAAGAAGTTTTTACATTACAATTCAGGCTATGAGCATTGCTTTTGCTACAGGAGCAGAGGTTCCAGGGCCCACCAGTTTATCAGCAATGGCAAGGGCAAAATCAAAAGCTGTGGCTGGACCACGACTTGTCAATAAATTACCTGAAAATAAAACGTGTTATATCAGGTGATACAGGAATCTGGAATCATAAATAGGACTAGTATACAGCATGATGAGACATTTTAACTTCCTGGGTTGTTGGCTGACGAACTTAACTAGAGCTGTTACAACCGATGTTATAGCTGTACTGTGCATGGAGTGGAAAAGGAACATGTCCGGATGAACTTCATGCTGAGTTCTTCGTCCAAAAGAAAAAATGCTGCGTGACTGTATAGTGAAGTTTTGTTCACACTGAATCAATGGATATATATATATATATATATATATATATATATATATATATATATATATATATATAAAAGTAACCGATTGAATGAACAGATTAGTACAATGTAAGAAAACAGAAGTAAAAATATATGAAAAAGTAGACAAAAAGGTAAATAAATAAGTATGTAACCTTGCACTTGACAGTTGTTATTTGTGTTGGCAATCCTTCCTAGGAAAAAGTTGAAGAACACTGTGCAGTAGCCTTCTGAACCAATCAGAACGTAGCATTTTCTATCAGCTGCTCCTGTTGCTAAGCTGGACTCTGCTATGTTGTCGGTTTGCTATATGATGTTACACATTGTTACTACCATGTGCGTAATTTGTGTGTTAATTTTATAATTATAAATTATTTGTAGCACTGCTCTGATAGGTCGCAAGAAAAGATGCCATTCAGAAAATGGTAACTCACGTAGTGAGAGTCCTTTGCCTAAATAGTTAGAATTGATGTAAATGGCTTGTCAATTTTATGACCAGGAGAAGGAATTTATATATATATATATATATATATATATATATATATATATATATATATATTAGTGCTGTCGATCGATCAAAATACTTAATCGATTAACTATTTGAATTTAATCGATATTAATGTTATATCTGAACTGCGACCGAACACGAGCGCTGCTCATTCGGTCTCAAATTTTGTTAATACTACTGTATCGCCTTTTTTATATTGATTGTATTATTTTATTTCTATTTCTCTTGTTTGTAATTATATTCTTTATTCTGTATATTTAAATTTAAATAAATAAATGTATATATTGTATCGTTATTAGGGGTTCATTTCACTTTCCTTCCTCCTCTTTCTACTTTTCTGTTCCTAATGCTGACCTGCTATAGCACTAAAATCGTCCTCCAGTGGCTTAAGGAGGGAAAGCTGGTGATCAACAAGATCTCCCAGTTAGGTCCAATGGACCCGTCGACCAACAGCAGGTGTGGTCCTCCAGACATTCTGGGGGTTGTGTGTGAATGAAGTAGCCACCAAAACGTTAAAATATGGTGTTCACTTAAATCGGCTACAACTTGCCATTTTCACTCCAACATGAATACTGGAGTGCAAGAGGTCAAATGACTTTATTGTCAAACACCTGGCATTAGAGAACAGCAACAACAAAACAACTATTTTAATTATTTATTAACATATTTATTATGAGGCTTATAATTTATTGTGTCAATTTCTCCGGGAATTTTTGAGACAAACACAAATAAAAAAAAGTATGAAGACTCACCTACTTAATACTGCTTCATCCATGATTTTAAACATGTGAGTGCATTCACATGCTCTGAATTAAGTGCAGCTCTATGTTTAGTGACAATGTTTCCTGCATCACTGAACACGTAAAAACTTTTTTTTTGTCAAGTACTTCTCCACGATCATTCAATTTAAATCCAAACGTTTCACAGAGTTTACCTCTCGAATTCTCATACGACATAATGGAATTTACACTTTTCATAGATCACAGAAAACTGATTTTTTTTTCTTTATCAAACTAAACACACAACCTTCATATATAAACTCAGTACAGAAACTGGACCTGCAAAAGTACAGTTGTCGAAACAGAAGACTGGCCCCTATTGTAATCCGAATTATTAGATTTTAGAAAAAGAAGAAGATAGTTACGCTCTCACTTGCACACAGTCTAGACATGGTTATTTTATAAGGAATGAGGGGGATGAATCCCAGAAAAGTATGTATTTCATATGCTAGGAAGATGAGCTGACAACAAGGTGGAAGTTTTCTTGGAAAACCATAAAACTTAATAAGGGTTCTGCATTGTGTTTCAACTTTCAATAGAGGTAGACTAGTTCACTGTCCTCATATCTCCATCTTTTTCTGAAGTGTTTCTGCAAAGATTTTCCCTACGCTACCTGGTTTACAGTTAGAAAATAACAGTACTATTGTGCTTTTAAGTAAGCAATTTCCGAGAGAGAAATATTGTCGGAATTTTTAGTATGAGTTTGTATTAACAAAATAATAATTAATATCAGCTACAACCGATTAATTTTAATCAACTCGATTATTCGATTAAATATTTTTGATCGATTAATCTTACAACAGAAATTGATCGATTAATCGATTAAATCCCACAACACTAATATATACAGCAGACATAAAAAACTTTAGGTCTCTCTAAGAGGACAGTAATAAAGGAGTTACATAATGATTATCAGTACCATTTGAATTAACAGAGAAGAATATAAAATTCTGCATAAGTTAAATCTGCTGTTGTGGAAACACTGTATATCTCGCTATAACATTATGCAAAGCTGTCAGGTGCAAGGTTACATCAAACTGGGTATAAGTAAATAAATGAATACATGAATGAATGAACAACTCGATTAATGAATGAATAAATAAATAAAATAAGCATTATTTAAAAGGGTACATAAATAAATACATAAACAATGTATTGAAAACAGTCAAGTCATACTAACCATCCACTACCACATTTTCATCCTTGTACTTATAATTTCCTTCAAGTTGTTCTTTGAATGAAGGATAGGAGGTGAGTGACTTGCCGAAACCAATATTGTGTGTCTGCAGTGCTGTTGGGGCTAAAACAAACATATCACTGTTAAGAGATACAAAAATGAAACACAAACACAGACAAGATTATTACTAACGGACTCCAGTTTTATATTTTTCACTTTCTGAATTTAAAAAGTATAAAAGAGAAAGGAAATATTTTTGGGCATGACGTCTATCTGTATACAGTAATTTGTTATAAACTACTGGATGGATTTTGTTTGTATTCAGCATCTAAAAGTAAATTTATCCAGAAAAAAATGTACGAGTCCAACAATGGTTAATAATAATAATTTTCGCAATTTGTTGCTCTAGTACACATTATAAACTGACAAATGTATACATAATTATTTACATTTTTCGTTGTAAATTGCTTCCTCTCTTAATTGAAGTGACTCACCAGCACAGATAGCAGCTACAAGACGTCCACTCTTGTATTGTTCTTGAAGAAGTGTACCAACTTCTGATGACTGGAAATATAAAAACATTTTTATTTATTTTATTGGGTTATTTTACGATGCTGTATCAACATCTAGGTTATTTAGCATCTGAATGAAATGAAGGTGATAATGCCGGTGAAATGAGTCTGGGGTCCAGCACCGAAAGTTACCCAGCATTTGCTCGCATTGGGTTGAGGGAAAACCCCGGAAAAAATCTCAACCAGGTAACTTGCCCCGACCGGGATTCAAACCCGGGCCACCTGGTTTCGCGGCCAGACGTGCTGACCGTTACTCCACAGGTGTGGACTACAAAAACATCACTGCCAGGAATTAGTATTCTTATGAGTACTAGAAAATGAATAAAGTTTACTACTTTATAGCCAAATAGCCTGACTTTATTTGCCAATGACCAGGAATTATATCCTGTGAAGTTTAATGTGGAATATCAGATATAAAATAAAATTTAATATTAAGTAATAAACCAACAATAGTTTCATTAAAAAGAAGCTTTTAATAAAAAAAAAGAAGCATTTTCTGCGGACCTCTGAAAAAAGAACTAAGGAAGAGACCAATGAAGTGCTTTGTTTGGAGTGTGGCATTGTATGGAGCAGAAACATGGACATTACGACGAAGTGAAGAGAAGCGACTAGAAGCATTTGAAATGTGGACATGGAGAAGGAAGAGCATGTAAAATGGACAGAATAAGAAACGAGACTGTGTTGGAAAGAGAGGATGAAGAAAGAATGATGCTGAAACTGATCAAAAAGAGGGAAAGGAATTGGCTGGGTCACTGGTTGAGAAGAAACTGCCTTCAGAAGGATGCACTGGAGGGAATGGTGAACAGGAGAAGAGCTCGGGGCAGAAGATATCAGATGATAGATGACATTAAGATATATGGATCATATGAGGAGACAAAGAGAATGGCAGAAAATAGGATAGACTGGAGAATGCTGGGTTTACAGTGAAAGACCTGCCCTTGAGCAGAACACTATTAATGAATGAAAAGTTTCATTAAAGTAAATGCTTAAAAAACAAGACTTCGAAACTTTCAACATCTCTGACCCAGAAAAGCTACTTTCAGCATGTCATCTACGTGAAACATTTATGCTTTTGGTTGTGTATTATTGTGATATTTAGATTTTTAACGAATGCAGGGGCGATTTCTCAGGGCATGCTATGCTTGCTGCGCAAGCCCAATATTTTCGTAGAATGTGTATTTCTCAAAATGGGATTACGTACATTAAAATTTATTTTGATTTTTGGAATATTGTATAGGCGTAATACCATCCGCAGGTTGCACACCGCAAATATCACAATGCTTGCTCGTTTCTCGGAGCTACACGAAAGATGTAGAAACAGCGAGAATATGATGCGCGCGCAAGTGCCTTCCTCCTTAGTCAGTCCTATAGGCGCAAATGCTTCTGTTATGTGTTGTTTGAAGCTCTGGTACGAGAGCTACACCAATGACTATTTATCGTTACACAGACCAGTATTGGCAGCGGGAATATGTTGTGATTTGCGAGTGCAATGTAATTGTATGAGCAGAATGCATGTGTTAGCTGCTGCATGTATTATTAATTCTTAAACACTAATTTGAAGTATTTCAATGAGTTCGGAATTGTGTGTCATTGAAACCTTATTATTAAATCCATTTTCCCGAAGGACTATTCAAGAGAAGACAGACATTATAGAGAATATGTGCGCTCGTTCAGTGCAGCTCAATACAACAATATGCATTGGTTGGCAGGGTCGAAAAAACTAAATAAACTGTTTTGTTGGCCATGTTTGTTATATTATATCGAATTTCTACATCTGATAAGCGAATATGATCCATGTCCATGGTAACAATATATCATGGAATTTCAGCATCTGAATTGAAACCAGGTAGCTATTGTTATCTTGAGGTCTGGATCCTTCTTTATTGCTTGCTCTGCTAGCCCTATATTCTAGTTACATATGAACAACCTCAAATGGTTTGCTTCGTCTTGCAATGGCAATAACCTCTACCCTTGTGACACGCTACAAGTATGATTGCCATTTTATTTGTGTTACGTTATTCAGCTAAGCAACACAATCAAAATACTACAGCTCTCGAAGTAGTGTGAATATCAGCAAGATGATGGCAGCACACGATGCAATATGTGCGATACAACATTTTTTAGTTTGGTCAAAAATGGACTTACAATGTTATTCTAGACAGCCATTCAATTAGAGAACCCAAATATGTAACACTTCGAACTAATTCAATTTCCCAATCTAGTGGTAGAAAGTGAATTCCCACTATCCACACTAAGAATGAAATATCGGACTACATTTTTTTGGGAAGCATATACAAAACAGTGACCATAATGCTTTGAATTTCTCACCTCTGCCAGATTCTTAGCCCCTCCTAATCCACCAGGTAAAACAATGGCGTCGTATGGACCTTTAGATATGGCTTCCTTCAGAGGAACATCAGGACAGACAACTACATTGCGACTACATTTCACAGGATCATTCCCTGCCAATCCCGCCACTGTCACAGTAACCTGTAAGCAAAGGTGTTACTTGAAGCAGAGAATAAGTAATAATTTATTGATGAGAAATGTTTTCAATTTAGCTTAGAGTGTCCCATTTATCTTAACCACCCTAAATAACCTTGTACACAAGCACCAAATGAAAAATTGTTTCATACAAAAGGTGTACAACTGAAAGGGGGAAATAATACTGATGGAGAATCAACCTTGTAGCATTATTTATTAATGAGATACGAGTACTAACATTATTTTTTTATGCTCGACCATGCCGAAATGTAGTAAGTTAATTATACACCTGGTAGTAGCCCTTTAATGCACCTCATTAAAGTACACCTATTTATTATAGTTCAGTTGTTCAGCCAATGACAAATCACCATTATAGCATTATAAAACCGCAAGTATCGATTATTCTCGGATATGCAATCGAAAGACAACTAGTGAAACGTCACGGAGTCTGGAAATCCAATACTGTCGCAGAAGGTTATGTTCGTTACTATAATAATTAGCGTTAATTGTAAATAATATTCAAATAAATTCAATTTGTCATCTCGTTTTTCAATTCTAAATCAACTTCCAGGTTATATCAAGATTAATGTTCATGTTATTATCTAGATTATATCAAGGTCAATGACATTCGTTCCTCGGAAAAAATCAATACTTTCGCGTCTGTGCACATCTCACAATTTAGAAGGTCAGTTCCACTCCTCACTTAGATAGCCATAACATGAATACTTATGAATAATTTCAAGTTAGAAATATGGTCGAGCATAAAAAGTCGTATGAAACTTGCCTATAATGGTAATTAAGATGCTCGTATGAAAATTATACTCGCGTCTTAATTACTACCATTATAGGCTTGTTGCATAATGTACTATTAAATGACACTATGTATTTGCTATTCAATATTTCAATTAGGCTCATCAAGACCTTTTCAAAAATGTATCAGTGGGTCATTCTGATTCTAATAAATGGAACGTTATTGGTGCCTTGACAGCATGGTTCCTGTGCATAGACTTTAAGATAGTGTAAATAATATGTAGTACATTACAGATGATACTCAGGGTCGCTTAACCCATTACACGTAGCTTTTAGCTTTATTCCGCTGAACATTGATGACTGAGTGTCTGGTCTGTGCTATATTTGGTTTCATGTGTTTACTGTAAACCAAAGCCACGTGGAGTGGGTTACGCAATCCTGGGTATCTGTAATGTATGCCTATTACGTATTGTTTACACCAACTTGAAGTAAAACCACTGCGCGCGCGCACGAACGCACGCACGCACACTCACTCTCTCTCTATGTGATCAAAAGTATCCGGACACTCCGCAAAACGTGTTTTTATCACAGAAGGCGACACAGTGGTCAGCAGACATCAGACTGCGCAAGACCGCATAATGAGATGATCTGAGGAACTCACGGGCTTTCAATGTGGTCAGGTGGTTAGGCGGAACTTGTGTAAGAAGTCTGTGCGCAAGATTTCCACTCTCCTAAGCATCCCCAGGTCTACTGTTAGTGATGTTATATTGAAGTGGAAACGTGAAGGAATGTGTACAACCCAAAAGCATGCAGGTCGACCACCCATGACTTCCAGAGACCGTCGAGTGTTGAAGAGAGTCGTACAGCGTAATCGTCAATCATCCACTGCCATACAGGAATTCCGAACTGCATCAGGATCTTCTTCAAGCACCATGACTGTTCGACACGAGGCGTGTAAACTCGGTTCCCATGGCTGAGCAGTTGCCCATACCCACACATCACATGATGTAAGGAGTGTCGAAACTGGACCCTAGAAGAATGGAAAATCGTTGTGTGGAGTGATGGATCACAATATACAATGTGGCGATCCGATGGTAGGATATGGGTGTGGCAAATGCCTGGTGAATGACATCTACCAGCCTTTATAGTGTCGACTGTGAAATTCGGGGATGGTGGGGTTATAGTGCTGTCATGTTTCTCTTGGAGGGGGCTTGGCCCCCTCGTTGTTTTACCTGGTAATGTCACAGCAGAAGCTTATGTTGACATTTTAACCACTTTCATGTTGCCTACCATTGAAGACCAGTTTGGGGATGACCATTGTGTCTTTCAAATCAAACAAGCACCCATACATACTGTAGGTCTTGTCAGGGAGTGGTTTAACGACAACGTCGCACTAATGGACTGACCTGCACAGAGTCCTGATTTTTATCCGAAACAACATCTCTGGGATGTTTTGGAACACCAACATCATGCTAGACCACACCGACCCACATCGATAACTCTTCTCATTTTGGCACTCATGGAGGAATGGGCTACCATTCCCCAGGAAACCTTTCGCCGCCTGACTGAAAGTATGGCTGCGAGAATGAAGGCTGTCATGAAGCCTAAGGTTGGGCCAACACTGTATTGACTGCAAGTGTTCCCAATGAAGGGATGCCCAAACTTGTACTTCATTTTGAGGTGAGTGTCTGGATACTTTTGATCACATAGTGTAGGTATATATATATATATATATATATATATATATATATATATATATATATATATATATATATATATATAGACACACAAACACACACACACACACACACACACACAGAGAGAGAGAGAGAGAGTGTGTGTGTTAAAAAGCACTTCTTTTTTGAGAAGTAACAAGAAAAAAAGTGTAATATGGGTCCTAAAATTAATATCTTCTGAGATATGAGTTGTTCATCAACATCACAGGAAATGCTCAATGTGATTTCCATTAAAATAAAAAAAGAGGGTATGTAATTATGGTAGTAAGCATTGGCCATAAGTTACCACCATCTTCCCACAATACAGGTTCAGAGCACATACTTTCACATTAGAAGGTAAAGAGAGTGATAATATCAGCCATAAAAAAGATAAAAATGTAATTAAAATGTGTGTATATAATTGGTATACCTATGCCCTGGATCCTTTCTGAAAGGAGAGTATGTGGTCGGTGCTTACTAAATAGCCCTCATTACCAAAAACAGCATTCAATATCCTGAGAAGTGATAGTGGATTATTCTTCAAAATAAGAATAAAAGTTTAATAAACATGGGTCCTAAAATTTACATCTCTTAAGATATGAGTACTTGTCCATTAACATAATATGAGGGACTCAATGTGATTTCCATACTACATAATTATGGTACCACTGAATTTAAAACCATTGGACAGTTTGGTTTAAATAAGGATTGTCATAACGGTTCATGATGTACTATAGGCCTACCAATATCTGAATGTATTTTGTGGTTCTTTTGTATCATAACATCACTGACCAGCAAAAAAAAACTGATCATTTGAAAAAAATACTAAAAGTCAAGTTTAAATGTTAATTATGAAGTAATCTCAGGAATAACATAACTGTTATCGTACTCAATTTAAAAATTACACTTTTATGAACTTTTGACATGTAAATTCACATTCACGCCTTTCACACCAATTAATCCTCAGTTTATCGCCTAACAACAAAGGAGTGTTTTTCTATGCTGAACATGTGGGGTAGGTCATCATAAACAATTGAAGAGGTTTTATTGCTTTATTGCTTCCCTTCCTTTTTGAAAATGAGTAACAACTGTCGAAAATGGTATGTTTGCCGTTTCGTCAGTAAGTTTAGTTCAGACAATGCCTCTGTCACCCCAAGACGTTGCCAGAGCTGTCACTCTCATTGATGAAGGATGCAGCCTCCGTTATGCCGCTGCTACCATAGGCGCACCATACAACACAGAGCAAGAACCTCTGAAACAGTTCCGGGAAACACAGAGTTACTCCGGAAGACTTGGATCTGGCAGAAAAAGGAAGACTTCAGCCCGAAATGACCGATTTCTCGTCAGCCAGGTTTTAAGAAACCGCCATACCACAGCAGTTGAAGCTCGGAATCGGCTACATCAAGTGTGGGATGTTAATGTGAGCGAGAGGACTGCTTGATGATGCCCTGGAGAACAAAATCTTCAATCACGACGGCCTGCTACGAGACCAGATCTGACCAGACAGCACCGAGCCGACCGTCTTCAGTTCGCTCGTCAGCATGCCCAATGGATGTGGAGCAGTGGAGCAGTGTGCTGTTCTCTGATGAGTCTAGGTTCTCTCTGAAATCCCCAGATGGTAGGGAAAGAGTCTGGAGAGCCATATGCAGAGTGCACATTATCTGCAAGGACGCCATTCGGTGGAGACGGTATCTCCATGGTGGCCCAAACGGAATTGGTGACTGTCGAGAATGGTAGTCTCAATGCTCACCGCTACATCAACGAGATTCTCGTCAATCATGTAGTGCCCTTTGCTCCATTTATTGGAGATGATTTCATATTCATGCATGACAATGCTCGTCCACATGCAGCACACTGCGTATCACAGTATCTTGATGCATTGGAGATTGTTCGTATCAACTGACCAGCTCGTAGTCCCGCCCTAAAACCTACAGAACATCTCTGGGTTAGGTTGGGTAGACGTATCCGAGATCGTAATCCTGTTCCAGAGACCTTAAGTGATATGCAGGCGGCACTCCAAGAGGAATGGGACAATATCGGCCAGAGAGACATCACAACCTTAATCGAAACCATGCCTGAGAGAATGGCGGCTGTAATTAGGGCCAGAGGGGGATATACCAGATACTGAGTGATTGTTTCAGGTGTTGTGAAGTTAAGTTTTGTGCATCAACATGATTTTCAGTGAAGTTTAGTGGACAAATATTAAGCTGAAAGTTATGTGAAAAATTTTACAAAATTTCAACAAAAGTGTAGTTTTATTAACATATGACGGTCATTGACTTAAAATTGGTGTGAAAGGTGTGAATTAACGTGTCACCAGTTCATAAAAGTGTAATCTTTAAATTGAGTATGATTACAGTTATGTTATTTCTGGGATTACTTCATAATTTACATTTAAACTTGACTTTTAGAATTTTTTTCAAGTAATCGATTTTTTTTTTTTTGCCGGTCAGTGTAATATGAAATAGAATAAACGGAAATTACCGATAAAGAAATTTATTTAACACTTAAACTATTTTGATAGCGTAAAGTGGGGTAATTTTGAACGCCGAGGTGACTTTGAACAGTAATTAGTGCCTTTCTAAATTAAAAGCCGTACCCAATTGCGAAAAAAAAAGTTTAAATTGTCAACAAACTATAGTTCAGTTTTTTCGCAATATGGTACAGCATTTAATTTAGAAAGGCGCTAAATTACTGTTCAAAGTCACCCCACTTTAGGGTACCCCTAAATCGTTGAATTTATAAGGGGCTTTGTGCTGGGACTTTTTTTTGTGTGAAGATGCAGTTGAGCGTATATACAACGCATAACGAAAGCCTAAACCAACCAAATCTAACCTGTCACAGATTCGTATATACAAGGTGTGTAAGCGGGCTACGAAGGAACTACCTCGGCGCTAGTTTAGCCACAATGAGCACCGAAAATTCTGTATAGCCCTTTTTTAACATACATATGAGTAAAATAAAAAGTGAAATGCTCATACACGTATGATGATAACAGGAAATGCAATCTTTAATAACAAGACAAGTTATATTTAGTAAGTTAATGTCAAATTTATTAAGAATAACCTAACCCCTGCACGACGTAAAATATCAACAGAGATTACGAATTCCATTTCTTCCGCTCCTTCTGCCAGAAGTACAAGAGCTGTTTTATTTGCCATTTTGCAAGTCGAAATGAACCTGGAAGTCCTTGAAATATACGAAGGAAGGACAGACTTCCGTGTTTGTAAAAATAAACTCCTGCACGCGTAACTCAAAGATGTTGATGTTATTATATACATGGTTAAGCGACACATTCAAGCAACCATGGCCAGAAATGCCAATTCCGCCAATTCATTGAAATATCACAGACTATACTGTGCTGTTGTTATTATTATATAATCTTAGACAGACGTCCGAAGATACTGGTCACTGTCACCAACTTGGAGGGGAAAACACTTTTCCAGGGAAATGTTTAGGGGCGGATAAAGATGCTATGGGGATTTTCAGGGGAAAGATAAATTTTAAATTTTTTTGGGGGAGTGTTTCTCTAAAAACTATGTCATCTCATTAGGATTTATTTTTGGCATTAATTATAGTAAAACTACTGTGTTGTGTAATTTTATTGAACAATGAATATCGTGATCATGAATCCGCTCTTCGGTCAGTACCGCAAGCATGTTTTCTCACTTGATCTCTTTATTACTCGTATTATATCATGACGCTCTCTCCCGCCTCGCGATGCACAATGTTGTCCTTGTCTTGCTGTCGCCCTGGGTGACGCTGTTGGTATAGTACTGGCCTTCTGTGCCCGAGGTTGCGGGTTCGATCCGGGCCCAGGTCGAGGACATTTAAGTGTGTTTAAATGCGACAGGCTCATGTCAATAGATTTACTGGCATGTGAAAGAACTTCTGCGCGACAAAATTCCGGCACACCGGTGACGTTGATATAACCTCAGCAGTTGCGTCGTTAAATACTTAAAACAAATTTCTCCCTGTCTTGCTTGTCATGATACAACAATAGTGTCTACTGTAAAATGCTGTTAAATAATTTCCCCAATCTAAATGTATGCTTTTGATACACCTGATTTTCATTTCTCTTATATTCTAAATCAGGGGTGCTCAGCCATATGAATACTGCGGGCCAATATAAAAAAAAAAAGAAAAGAAATGTTCTTTTGGAGGGCCACAGACATACTCCAATAATAAATAATTTACATAAATGTCTTACTAATTAGTGATTACTGTAATTTATAGTAATTAATAATACAAGATCGTTCAAATATATTTTTTTAAATTAAAAAGTTTGAAACTTTACTATCAGGCCGCAGCAAACATGTGGCGGGCCGCGGGTTGTTCACCGCTGTTCTACATCTATGTTTTCTTAATTATATTTCATTTTATATTAAATACTAGCTGTACCCGTGCGCTCCGCTGCCCCCGTTAGAAATAAATATAAAGTAATTACATAACTAAAATAGGACATTTGATCCAGGGAACATTCGTGTTTGATAGAAGGATAAATCGTTTAATATGTTACTTAATTTAAATTGCATCCAAATAATTAAAATGCGATCATTTTGGTCCAGAGACACTCATTTGGTGCAATGACAATGTTTCTTAATTTTTATTACATGCAACCATAGTTTAATGAAGATTGACATCATTTAGATTTAATGTGTATATTTTATTTTACTTGTTTCCATTGAATTATGGTAATAACTTAATTTTAACCCTTGTTTTCTACGTATTCAGTAAATGGCGCTTGGCCCACTATGGTTTTGAACCCTTCAAATAACTTAAATTATATTATATAATATAATATTATATTATATTATATTATATTATATTATATTATATTATATCAGAAGTTATATACTAAGTTCAGTAGCATTCTTTACTTTTTTGTAACACTTACCTTTCTAAAAATAGGTATATTTCCACTAATCTCAAAAAAAATTATTTGCAGCTATGTACTTGTAAGAATTTCATTGTTAAAACAAAATTAATGGTTTTTCATGAACTTGTAAAAATTTCTATGGTTAAGTACTCTTTGTCCCTTGTTGCAGCTCATGAATGGTGAGAAGATATATAAATTTAAACTGTAATAACATTATAGCATTATGTCCATCTAGAGAAACTACACTTTCCAATGGTGAAATAATAATTAATTATACAAATCCGTTAATTTAGCTTCCGATATTACTTCATATAAACACAGAAACATTCTCTGTAGGCTGTCTTTCATAGCTTTCGATTGTTGTTGTCCAAGGCCCCTTATAGACGAAGGCATTTGTTTTTTATTTCATTATACGGCCTTAGATGGCAGTTATTTTAATTTTAAAACTCATTTATCTCATTAAATATCAGTCCTATCAAAATTTTTCAAGGAATAAAACTTATCGAAAATTATGTTTAAAGAAACTTTTGTTATGTAACATTTTTCACAAAAATCAATAGTAAGCGAGATATTTCGATTTATTTAATTCAGGCTCCCTTATAACCCCCTTTTTAAATAATGTATTTTGAATGCCATATAGCCTAAAATCTAAGTTACAACGAACATAATTTATATTCCAATTTTCATCGAAATCCGTTCATCCATTATCGCGTGAAAAGGTAACAAACAGACAGACAGACAGACATACAAACAAAAATTTCAAAAAAGCGATTTTCGGTTTCAGGGTGGTTAATTATATATGTTAGGACCAATTATTTTTGGAAAATCGAAAATCACCAGAAAAATTTCGGCTACAGATTTATTATTAGTATAGATTATACGCAACAATTGCCAGTCATGTGAGCTATTAATAATAATTTTAGTTTGAAACTAATTGTCTGCTTGCCCGAGTAAAAGTCGGCACTTAGCAAGGTGCAAGTGTTACGGACTTTCAGTGTATTATGACAATGGTTAAACTATAAAACGTCTTTGGTGACAATATTTGAAAAATGCAACACATTGTTGTCCCGATGGATAAGGAGCCAACCAGTTCTTAATGCGAGGACGAATTATGAGAAATCCAAAGAAATTAAATAATCAATTTAAAATAATTTATGTTTTTATATTATTGTCATTAGGCCTATGAATTTATTTTCAAAGCAATTTCAAGGATACTATATGTACCTTTGGAATAAATATCTTAATAAAAATCCTTGCACATAAAAAATTAAATAATTATTTTTGTACTATCACGTATAAATATCAACTCTGTAACGTAAGTCGTTAGAAAATATTTTCCTTCCCCCCCCCCCCTTGAATGCCATATTCATACACAGTGCAACTAATGCAAACGAAAACACTTAAAAATCAAATTCTCAAGAAATAGTCTTCCAATGGAAAAACATACAGGATTGTACTGTCAGTATTATATTTTATTAAAATATCAGTGTGCATAATGTGTGAAAATTTTTGTTAATTTATGTGTTGCGTTTTCTAAGTACAAATTAAAAAAATTAGGGGGTTTCTCTGTATTTTGGAGAGGTTTTCAATATGATACAGAGGGAGCTCTCGTTCCTTGGTTGGCAACTCTGATACTAGTCTAGCAACAACAATATAATAATATAATCTCGTAAGCGTTTGTCACGAGGCAAGTGATCAGTGCGGCAAGGATTGGGTTTGTGTTATAAATGGTAAGTATAAAAGCTATTTGTAAGTAAGTATAATGGAAATAACAAAATTGAATTGCATGTGCTTAATCAAAACAATGTATATTATATAATAAACATCTTAATACAATATATAAAAGTGAATGTGAGTATCGGTATGTATGTTTGTATGTTCTCTATACAAATCTACACACTTTGACCGTTACGTGCCAAAGTTTGCACATTTAACCTTTTTAACTACATTAAAATTGAACAAATGGACGTCAAATTAATTAAAGAAAATAAACAATAAAAATAAATATGATCCAACATTCATGTATAATATATATTTTTTAATAATATTAAAATGCATTCTTCTTCCCATTGTTGATTCATCATGAAGGCCAAAATCTAGACAATGCAATAAGTATCTTTACGAAGTCTAGGGTCGTATTATGAGTTTCTTACACAGTTTTAGATAGTGAGAAGGCAATTTCTTTATCCAACTGGAATCTTTAATTTTTTTAACACAAGGATTGCCACCACATAATTTAATACGTAATATTGAATCACCAATGGTAGGCCTACTACTCATCTCGAAATATTAACCCACCAAAATTATGCAATGGAACAAGAATTTGTGTGAAAATCTCATTTAAAAAAAGTAGGCCTAATAGAAATGACAATATTAACTGCCAAAACGAAAGGAGATGATGTTATTATTCTACATACTCCTATGATACCCACTAATATGTCTTCCGATTTTAAGCAACTGCAATTTCAGTGCAACTAGCATTTGTAATGGCGGCAATGGTAAACTCACTGAGTAAACTTTAGTGGGACTTCATTCTTGCACGCATGCCAGTACAATGGTATTCAAAAGTACTGCCATAATAAAAGAAGGCTGACACGCATTTGACGGCGTAGTTTACGAAGCCGGCACTAGAGTCGCATAAAAAGCATAATTATATTTGTTTATGATTATATGTACGTCTCCTCTCACTTTAACCTCGCCTTTAAATCTCAGTCGACGATTCGAACCCCTAAATTTAATTATTCTTTATTACAGGTATAATACAATTGCTCGAAAAATCTAAAAAAAATGTATACACAATGAACCTCTCCCTTTAAATCTCAGTTTACAGTTTGAACCCAGTGACGGCTATATTTCCCGAGTTCGAGCTGAATAAAATAAACCTCTCCTTTAAATCTCAGTCGACGGTTCGAACCCCGAATTTGAATTATTCTGTATTACAGGTATGATACAATTGCTCGAAAATTCTAAAAACATGTATACACAATGAACCTCGCCCTTTAAACCTCATTTTACAGTTTGTACCCAGTGACGGCTATATTTCTCGAGTTCGGACCCCGAAAATTGATTACTTTAATTGGAGGTATAATGCAATTGCAGTAAAAATCTAAAAACTTCTATACGCAATGAACCTCGCCCTTTAAATCTCAGTTTACAGTTTGAACCCAGTGACGGCTACATTTCCCAAGTTCGGACTCCGAAAATTAATTACTTTAATTGGAGGTATAATGCAATTGTTGTAAAAATCTAAAAACTTGTATACTTGTAAATCTCAGTCTATAATTTGAACCCAGTGACGGCTATATTCCCTGAGTTCGGGCCCCGAAAAAGAAATTACGTGAAATGTATGTCAGGATACCTTCAGATCAATGTACAGAGCTTATAATTATTTTATCTCTACCTCTGTGTAATGTCACATTTGTGGTGGGGAGGAAAGGAGATGGCACAAAATTGTACTGTTTTTTAATACGCTGGCGCCCAGGAATAAGATAAGCCACTTGAAATTTAACGATCACTGACTGGCACAGATTAAATGTAAGATCTGTAGAACATTGATTTAATGCTAAATGGGTGTATAGAGACCGAGGGGTGTTTTTTTTGTTTTTGTTTTTTTTTTTTTTTAACTTCAGGACAATGTTAACTCATTTAAAGTTTGCGTGAGGTAAAGGTAAAAAATGGTAAAGGTATCCCCGTAACATGCCATGAAGGCACTTGGGGGGCATGGAGGTAGAGCTCCATGCTTTCCATGACCTCGGCACTAGAATGAGGTGGTGTGGTCGGCACCAAAAGTTTGCGTGAGTGTAGCCTATATTTTCGTTTGGTTTTACTTTGCTTACAGTTTGGTTTTTCTGTTATTATATTTGTATTTCTGGTGTTAATAGATGGCTTGATGGCCTTAACTACACCAGATTAAATCAATAAATGAATAAAAATAAATTAAAAAGATTTGAACGTAAGGCACAGGATGAAATGTTTTCTTTTTAGTGCCTGATCTACAGCTGTTTTAAATTGAGTTAAGGTGTTCATTAATTCATGTAAGTGACATTATGTAAAGATTCATCTTTATATACGACGAAAGCTTAGTAAAGACAATTCGTTTTGGTTGTCTATAGCTGAGTTTCCGAGATTTCCGGAAAGTAAAGAACCAGTTTAATTAAAAATAGAAGCAAAAAGGAAAACCTGAGCAACGCTCTATGCTTTCAGCTAGTTTTATATCAAATCTATGCCTGAACCTATAGCCTACTTATGAAGTTTAGCTGATGTATTTTGTTAAATTGAGGCTATCACGTGCAAAATTCGCGTTATCCAAAATTAAAAAAAAAAAAAAAAAAAAAAAGAATTACATATGGGATGTTGTACTTCTTGCAGCTCTCTATGTACTAATTAGTCGGTTTGTGCAAATCTTGTCTAATTCCTCTTCCATAGAGCTCAGAAAACTACTATCAAATGCAAAACTGTCCATTTCCATAACGGTTTTTCTGTTTTCTGACAAATCACTTTACCTGGATAAGGCGAGTTTTGCATTTAATAACCTCATTTATTACGAAAAACACCCGGTCCCTTGGCTTTTATACAGGGTGTTTCAAAAATACGGGGCATAATTTCAGGTATATATTTCCCACATGTAAACAATCAAAATAGTTCATTACAACATGTGTCCGGAAATGCTTTATTTCCGAGTTATGGCCTTCACAACATTGAAATTCACCGCAACGTTTTTCTTTCCGCAGGTCGTTGCCGTCAAAGGAGACATTAAGGGGGCACTCTGACAGTTCATTCCGAGGCGAAGGTTACATTCAGTGTTGTGTAGGCGTTAGACTGTGCGACATGTATTCAAATCAAGAGCTGGCAGAGATACACTTCATGTACGGTAAGGCGGACTGCAATGCTGCGCTGGCTCGTCGTTTGTACCAGGAGAGGTACCCACAGCGACAATGTCCAGATCGGAAGACATTTGTACGTCTCCATTACCGTCTGTGCGAGTATGGAAAATTTAACTCTCCTGGTTTGGGAAGGGGACGACCAAGATCTACAACTCCAGAAGTACAGGAGGAGATTCTGGAGGCTGTGAACATGACTCCTGTCAGCACACAAAGGGTAGCGTTGCAAGTCAATGTTCCTCATACGACTGTCTGGAGACTGTTCAAAGAGTATCAATTGTATCCTTATCATTTGCAACATTTACAGGCCCTGTCACCAGCAGATTACCCTTCCCGAGTTAGGTTCTGTCAGTGGTTGTTGCAGCAGTGTGGTGTAAATCCGAACTTTCCTGCCTTTGTATTATTTACAGATGAAGCACAGTTCACACGAGATGGCATAACAAATTTCCACAATCAGCATGTATGGGCGTATGAAAACCCACGAGCAACTGTTCCATCTCATCACCAGGTGCGGTTCTCCCTCAACATGTGGGCTGGTATCATTGGTGATCGATTAGTTGGACCCCATGTACTTGTAAACAGACTGACGGGGCAGGCGTACACAAACTTCCTGGAAAACACCATACCTCATGTTTTAGAAGACACTCCACTGATCAATCGTCAACACATTCACTTCTTGCATGATGGCGCTCCTGCATACTTCAGTCGTACGGCTTGCCGGTACTTGGATCGAAGGTTTCCTGATCGATGGATAGGTAGAGGTGGCCCAATTGCTTGGCCTCTACGCTCACCTGATCTGAACCCTCTCGATTTCTACTTGTGGGGCCATTTAAAATCATTGGTTTATTCGTCTCTGGTGCCTGATTTGGAATCCCTTCGGAATCGAATTGTGGCATGTTCTGAGGACATACGCAATACTCCTGGAGTTTGGGATCGTGTTCGCAGGTCAATGAGACATCGATGTGAGGTCTGTATTCAAGCAGGAGGTGGACATTTTGAACATCTTCTGTAATGACAACGACCTGCGGAAAGAAAAACGTTCCGGTGAATTTCAATGTTGTGAAGGTCATAACTCGGAAATGAAGCATTTCCGGACACATGTTGTAATGAACTATTTTGATTGTCTACATGTGGGAAATACATACCTGAAGTTATGCCCCGTATTTTTTAAACACCCTGTATAGCACACGACACTGAAACTTCCAACTTGAATTTTTCTAAATTCTCTAGTGCGGGAATCTGTAACAGGTTAGGTTAGAGATTAGCTTAGTTTAGCCTTTCGTATGCCTTGCATTTTATAAGAATCTGTTGGTAGATCAGGTTAGTTTAGGCTTTTTGTATGCCTCGCATGTACTAAGCGAAGTGAAATGTGCATTTTGCGTTGATTTTGAAGTATTCTACAGCTTCACTTCACGTGTTAAATAATCGCTTTTCCGTTATCTACACCGATCAATTCTTTCCAATTGTTATCTATTTTCTAATGTTTTCAAGTCAACTGACGTCCCTCTGAAAGTTAGGTCACTTTTACACTTTTTTTGTAAAAAAAAAAACCTTCATTGTAGTGTGCTATAGAAAACTCACTCCCTTTTTCAGAGACGGCACAGTATCGATATATCAAATACACCAAAATGCCATTACTTATATAATATTCTTAAAATGTAATGTCTCAGACTACTGTTTGATTTGTTGGCATTATTTATAGAGGGATTTATGCCTTTTCAGTCTTTTATGATTTATAATGGAGGTGCCCTTGTGGCAATGAAAGGAAAAAAGTGTGTGGCCATTGCTGCTGACAAGAGATTTGGTATCCAGAATCAGACTTTGGCATTTGATTTTCAGGTATGTTTATGTATGTATGATTGCAATCAATCGTGGAGTATTAGTCCATAGACATGACAAAATGAATCTGTAATCTGTATTGTAGCCTACTCATTTGCTTGCCATGAAAATGTGTGAATAAATTGTCCTAACATCTTTACGAAATATTATATGCACTTTTAGTGGTTTGAGCAGAGCTGTTTCATGGTCCATTTCTGTAATATACTTTATCTTCCTGCTTGCAGAAAATATTTGAAATGGGACCATATCTATTTATCGCCCTGCCAGGTCTAGCAACTGATACACAAACTGTCCATCAAAGGCTGAAGTTCCGATTGAACCTTTATGAACTCAACGAAAATCGTCGCATCCATCCTAAGACATTTGCGGGTATGGTGTCCAATCTGTTGTATGAGAGAAGGTAACAATCGCATTTTGCGGTATCCATTTACCTTAGGGTCTAATGTGTTCACAGATTTGGAAAACGCCTTCTCCATTGGTTATCAGTTAACTCTTTCTTGCATAAAAGTGCTCAGATTGAGTGGCGTGGACTGCTGAACACATTGGTGATCAGATGTACGATATTTGCAACACTGACATTGCGAAGAGAGGAAGAAAAGTTTACGTTTACGAAAAACTTAAAGTCGGCAAACACTGACTTATTGAAGAATCTAAGCAAATCTAATCTAGTAAAAGTATGACCATAAAATGAAGCGTGCATTTCCATAACGTTGTAAATGCCGAAACCGGGAGAATCTATTTTTTTCCCATATATCAGCCCTGTTTGACAATATTACGAAAGGTTATGAAGAAAGTGCTGCCCCAAGTAATAAAGTAATGCACTTTCAGGTTGTGCAAGTCACAACGTTGTATGCACTGTATAAAACTATTTTTGTTCCTAAACTTTACAAAATGGTACTTACAACGTTCTGGAAATGCACGCTTCAAATATTGTAATACTTTTCGATCTTATGATGCTGGAAGGCGCAAGTTGTTACTTCATAACTGTGGAAACTGAAATCTTAAACTAAAATTTATGTTGCAATATATTCGTGATTAGTCATAATTGAACCAACAAATCAATAAAACTTAAGTTAATGCTTTTGGAAGATATTAAATTGTTTGATATTGCAATATTTATCGTAGTATTTTGTATGTACAGTAGTGGCAAAAAAAAATCTGGATCGACCCTTGTAGCCGATTTCAGTCATAGATTCAAATTTTGCTAGTCACAAAACACATCCATCTTGTATAATTAATTGTAACAATGAAATTTATTGCATTTGTTCGATTCTTACTGTCTTTTGTTTCCTTCAGTGCCACAAACTTACAGGCGAAAAAAACTTTGAGAGTTTTATTTTCATTTGGCATCAATATTACATTTTTACCTCTATTCGGCAAGGATAACTGCGTATTTTTACATTAAATAGCAGTACATATGTCTGGCTTCACTATCCATATTGAAATTACCACAGTTTGACACAATACACAGCACAGGATTCTTTTGTATCAGCTACAAGGGTCGGTCCGGTTTTTTTGCCACTACTGTACTTGCAGAAATTTTATAAGATTTTGGCTCCTGCTTTTAGGAAATACTTAATTTAACAGCGTTTTGAATTACAAAGAGGATAAATATGTAGAATTAATTAGTAACTTAAGAGAGTTGTTCAATTTCTGTATTTATTTTGCAACTTGAAATTTATGACTGTCACTCTCTTTATTCCAAATGAAAAATTAAAAGAGCAGAACTCTGAAGCTTGGTAAACAAGAAAAAATCTTTGTGTTGTAGGTTTGGACCCTACTTTGTGAAACCTGTGATTGCGGGATTGGATCCCAAAACATTTGAACCCTATGTCTGCAATATGGATCTTATTGGCTCCCCTAATGAGCCAGAAGATTTCGTTGTTGGAGGCACTTGCAGTGAACAGCTATATGGGATGTGCGAAGTTCTCTGGAAGCCAGACCTGGAGCCTGATGACTTATTCGAGACTATCTCACAGGCTCTGGTTAATGCTGTTGACAGCGATGCCGTCTCTGGATGGGGAGCTGTTGTCCATGTTATGTAAGTATAGTTAATTCTAGTTTCTCCACACTTAATGCAGAAGTTAGCCAAGAAGATTTGCAGACAGGGTTAGAATACTTATCCTTAAAGATAAATTGTGGTGAGCAATTTTTGGGTTTTTCAGTATGAATTTTTTTTTTAATCCAATGGTGGGTACCTGACTTAACTTTATTCACCTAAGCATCTCTATTTATGAACGACGCACTGAAGCTGTAGTTTCGACGTAGAATACATCTTTCCCCCCATACTAAATATGGGCAGCCGTTACAGGATCCATGGTGAAACAAAAAATGACAGAATTTCAAATGTTTACTGTAACAAGACCATGAGCCACAGCCGAATGCTAATGTTTTTAGTAGTTAGGTCATGAACCATTGTAACTTGTGGTCCACATCTGTGGAGTAACGGTTAGCGCGTCTGGCCGCGAAACCAAGTGATCCGGGTTCGAATCCCAGTCGGGGCAAGTTACATGGTTGAGGTTTTTTCCAGCATTTTTACCTCAACCCAATTTGAGCAAATGCTGGGTAACTTTCGGTGCTGGACCCCGGCATTATCACCTTCATCTCATTCAGACATTAAATAACCTAAGATATTGATAAAGTGTCGTAAAAAATAACCTTGTGTCATGGATGTAGCACCACCCAGGGGACAAAATCCGGCAAAAAACCAACTCCCTTTGCTACAGGCATGAGGGCATCAAAGTTGCATATAAATTTAATAATGCTGCTAAATTTGCATGGTCTCTCTCAGTAATATCTCGGCACTGAGAACAGCTGCAGACATATGTGACCAATCGTTTGATTTGTAATTGTGTTTCTTCATAAGATGCTTTGTAAGGAAGCGTCTTATCTGATAAGATGCTGCCTCGTACAATACTGGACACATATCAACAGCAATATCAAATATAGTTCAGGTTGGGATACAGGAACAAGAATTAAGAAAAATGACAGGTTATGCCAATGCAGCATCATTGAAGCCCTATCTGCAGATAAGTAAACAACATCATTCATCGTTTGTAGAGAAATAACGAAATCCTACCCATCCCACTGCTACTCCCTCTACTTCCAGCTCAGTCCAGTCCACTTCAGTGTCAATCACAGAAAATCAAGAAATGCCAACAAAATTTAACTTTGAAAATTGCGTTTTCAATAACTGTAACTCCAAGCAAAAATAAATATCTGTAAAAACCTTTCGTGTTTTTATTCTGTTAACGAAACATTTCAGCTTATCTTACTTTTGAGGTTAAGTATTGTTGTTTTGTATTATTGCTTTGAGTAGTTAGCAATAGTACTGAACTTAGTATGCCGTGATAGTAGGCGTCTGACTTCCCAATATAAGCAACTGAAGTCAGTAACTGCCAGTAGCACCACCCTGGGGACAAAATCCGGCAAAAAACCAGTGTTGAAATGATAATCTAAGCTCCACTATGCTTTAAAGTCCAAAACATACTCATACAATACAGCATTCATCGAATTTTCTGAAATTACTCTAAAATATGTCTAATTTCTTTGTTTTTACAGTGAGAAGGATAAGATCACCACCAGATCTATAAAGACAAGGATGGATTGAACAAGAACCTCAGAAATAGGACATTTTTCTTTCCAAATTTGTCTACACCTATGAACAATGTATGTTAAAGTGGTTTAATAATTTCAATAAAGTATTCTCTTTGTGGTTTCAATGATTAAATATACAAACTATATTTTAGTCCTTTATGCAAATATTTTCTCTTCTCGACGTTTCTTTGTCACAACAGTGCCAGGTTTGTGTTGGGCATCTGGATGATTCAGAAGTTCAGGTGGACATGTTGACACTGGACTGGATAAGATTGTATGCTTCAAATCGTAGAAAAGTTCAGAATCGTCTTTGGTGCAGAATGAAATGGCCATACCATGCTTGCCAGCACGACCTGTTCGTCCAATACGATGAGTATATTCTAAAAAGAAACAATTTTATAGAAGGTTACTACGACTATACATATGTTGAACTTAACTACAATATACACAATGTAAAGATTTTCTATTCATAAAGTAAGTAAACTATTACTCTATAGTTTTGTGGAAAAGGCCACTGTAATATCCTCGGGACACGATACGTTTCAGTCAACATACACAAAGTTTGCTTACACAATCATAAAATCGTAGAATACATCTGTTTCACTTCTTTCAAGAAAAAAGGCTAGGATATAAAAGAATAAATAAAATGGCTATGTTAACAAGATCTGTTAAATGAAATAGTAAAGACGTGAAAATAAGCTATAAAATGTACCTTCTATGCTCTTTGCCATGTCATAGTTGACCATGGACACATCCTTGATGTCAATACCTCGTCCAGCAACGTTAATGGCCACGAGGATGTCTTTGGTGCCCGACTTGAGACTTGCAAGAGCATATTCACGCTAACACAAAACAGTGGCTGTAAACAAGACTTCCAGTCTTTAAGGAGTAAGACAAGATAATGGCATTTGGAGCTGAAATCCTGTATCAAGCAAAATTTGTCTGAAAAATACACTTTTGGAACAAGTAAATGAATTCGTTTGCCTTGGATATAAATTAACATTTGTTGAAATTGATATATACCAGAAAAAATTCTCAAGTTTACAAAATTAATGTGAATTTATTAGGATAATGAATCCCACCGCAGTACAAAGAAATACTAGCATACACCTTTACAAGATCTTGGCAAAACCTGAACTCTGCTATGGTACTGAGGCATGGACAATTGGAAATAAGGTAAAATTACTAGTATTATTCCAAATTTTCGATAATGTCAAAAACTAAATAAGTAAGCAAATCTTTGAGTATTATAGATATATTAATTTGTTCTACAGAATTTATCTGTAATATTTCTCCTAAAATATTAACTAAAAATCTTTGAGTGCTAAAATGAATTGGCAATTCCCAATTCAACTAGGATCCATTTTCGTAACAAAAGGTGATGAATTCCCAGAATAATTTTATATCACAAGAGTAGTAACGTGACTTCAGAAATTGCTCTCTCAAAGTAATTGTGTTTATTTGACAATACTTATGTGCGAGTGTTTTTATACTCTGAAATCAATCAAATCGAAAATGGGAAGTAATTTTGAATTTCAAACATAAATACCATATTCTATAATATGATTGAAAATTAACTTTGGGAAGTTATTTATTTATTTATTTTTTTGTTTTCAGAAAAAATAGTTTCAATCATTGCAACAGTGAAAAGTATCATATCAGTTATTTTCTGACATTATAAATGTACATTCGAAATATTATTATATCATCTTCATAAGGGCGTAATAAATTGAACAAATTTCAATGGTACATGTGTCTTTAAAAGGATTAGATTAAATTCAGTACAAACGCATAGTAATTATTTCGTTTATAACTGTAAACTTACACCAAGTTTTTCCAATCCTCTTGCCAGTACATCTGCGCCTTTCTTCTGGTTAACGAAGATGATAATCGGAGGTGTAACACCACGTCCAAGGATCTCGAGGAGTTTGCGTCTCTTGTCAGCTTCAGAAAGAATGTATACAATCTGTTCCACTCTCTCTGTTAGCTTGCCAACAGAATCAATATATACTACAGCTGGGCGCCGCAATTATGTTCGAGGCATAGTGGCTGTAAACATCACCGTCTGCAAAGGAATTATCATGCTATTGTGTAACATTGAAGTTACTGCTATTTATATACGAGGGGGATCCAGGAAATAACGACCGTTCGCGCATACCCGCTGCGCAGCTGACTCTCCTTCCTTGTTTGAAGGTCAACTGGCTTCCTTAACATGTGTTCTCATAATGTTGTGAGTACTGGTTGCAACAAGTCGCCATTGTGCATTTTGTGTTATTTCAAAATGAACGACGTGATTGATAATCCCGCCGACTGTGAAGTGAGGAGTGTGATTCAATTTTTGAATGCCCGACATTTGAAACCTGCAGAAATTTACCGGCAATTGAAAGAAGTGTATGGTGATACTGTAATGAATGAAAGAAATGTGAGAAAATGGTGCGAAATGTTCAACAATGGGCGAACAAATGTCCACGATGAAACTCGACCCGGACGCCCATCACTCATCACAGAAGACCTGAAGACTAAAGTGAACGACAGAATCTTGCAAGACAGGCGCACATCACTCGACGAATTGCATATTGCCTTTCCTGACATTTCTCGTTCTTTGCTTGGTGAAACTGTGTCGCAACATCTTGGCTACCACAAAATCTGTGCACGATGGGTTCCACGGCAACTGAGTGACCAACACAAAACTCAGAGAATGGCCTCAGCATTGACATTCTTGATGCGATATCACACAGATGGAGACGCCTTTCTTGATCAAATTGTGACTGGTGATGAGACCTGGGTGTCTCACAACACCCCAGAGACCAAGCGCCAATCACGTCAGTGGCATCATCCCTCATCACCCAAGAAACCGAGAAAATTCAAACAGACTCTCTCAACACAAAAAGTCATGGCTACTGTCTTTTGGGATCGTTTTGGAAGTGACGAAGAGTTGAAGAAGACAGTGAACACCTGGCTTAATGAACTGGCGGCAGAGGAGTATAACACGGGAATTCTAAAGCTAGTGAACAGATACGACAAATGTTTAAATGTAGGTGGTGATTATGTAGAGAAGTAAAGGAAGCTTCAGTTATGTAACAGACTTTGTTTTTTCAAATAAATATATTTTTTTTAATTATTACAATAAAACGGTCGATATTTCCTGGATCCCCCTCGTATCTTTGCAAAATCTCTTATACAGATTAAATAAATTCCAAAACGCTATCATATTGTCAGATCCAAGGGCAGCCATACAGGATATAATTTCACAACAGTATACAAAAGGGACTAAAATTCAAGATTTTAAGAAAGTGCTCTATTCCGTAACTGTTGTTGTTGTTGTCGTCTAGTGCCTTGCATCTGGCAATGAAGCCATTAGCAGTCGTGCTTTCCAATACTTTTGAACTGTAGTTTCTTCTGATCTTAATGCTTCACAGGTCTTCAAGTGATCTTCATTCATTTCTGTGGCTTTCATGTAACTGTTTTCTTAACGGGCACCAGTTTTTACAATGTGGCAGTTACATCACCCGACTTAAACCCCCATTATGCAAGGGGGACCACACCTGTTGGTCAACGGGTCCCTCGGACCTAGCTGGGAGGACTAACTAGATGTTATTTAGATCCACCGACCTCTCCCTCATGTGCCGCTGAGGGACGCTGTTGTGCTGTGATAGGCCAGCACATATGTAAATGGCATTTCCTCCATCTTAGATGAAACAGTTATACCGCTGTGACTCGGTCCCCAGATCCTTATCTGTTAAAAGCAGGGTGTACCACGGGCAGGTTGAGGTTGGGAATTGGGTAGGAGAGGCTATAAGAGGCGCATCACTACCCCTTACACCCCTCTATTCCGTAACTAAATTATAGAAAAAAAATTAGTTTACAATGGATTCCTCCCCATTATGATATAAAAGGAACTGAAAGGCAGACTTTTTGGCTAAGAAGGGCACTGAAATTTTACAACCATCTAATAACAGCTTTCCATTTGCAAAGCAAAGTCAAAAGACAAAGCAATAGCATTTGTGGAGGTGTATCAAATTCTACAATTTGGATTCCTCGTTAGAGGTCTTTCCTTCTCCACTCTGTCCTAGAGTAGTGATCGACAGATTTTTGTCATCACACTTCTCTAGCTGAAGAGGCGAATTGAAGCCGAAACAGAGAAAGACGCAAAACAACAATTAGAGTTTACACTCTTAAAATTACAAGTTTGTGTTTTCACGAGTCTTTTCCAAAGGTTTGATCCTTTGACCGCTTTTGGTATTATCCTTTTGCAGTCTTTGGATCTTCCAAAGGTTTTGACTGGTGATACACAAAATGGGACGATATTCTTTACCCCAGTTTGAGAAGTGTGATGACAAAAATCTATCGATCACTACTCTAGGACAGAGTGGAGAAGGAAAGACCTCTAACGAGGAATCCAAATTGTAGAACAGCTTTCCATTTTATTCTGTAAACAATCAAAAGTAAATTCAGATTTACAACAAAATTCGACTGGAGCAAAAGATAAAACCTGGGAAATTTTATTAACTAACCCCGACATAATTGCCAAACGCCATATAAATCTGCTGTTTCGTGTTCAAGTTGATAACAGGTCACAATTGTTTAGCAAGCCACCTATACAGGATAGGAATTTTCCTTAAATTCGTCTGTGTATTGTGTGATAAATAAAGAGATGAACATGGAACACCTCAAAAGATGCACAGCATTGCTATGAGATGATGGTATCATATACAGTAAAATTAATTAAGTAGAAAACGGCAAATGACTTGATTTTCAAGTGCCTATACATTGGAACAACACCACCATATTTTAGTTTTAAACATTAACATTCCTATCAAGAAAACTCTTTTTCTTCCACATTATAATTTCCAGTCACACATATTGATTTTTACCTTCACCAAATTTTTCACCATCTGCTGAACTTTGACTCAATGACATACATATCCTACAACTAAGAGAAAAATTGAAAAACGTGTCATGTTCGGGATGTCCCTTTTGCTTCTACCTCCATCTCAGCTCTGCTCTGTTTATGTATAGGAATAACGATCTTGAGCCACTGATTTACCGGAAACTGTCATCCTCCTTTTCATTCATAGCACAGTCTACTATATACAGTCACGAAGCTTGAGTTTTGAGGGTGCTAGAAACAATAGACTGTGACGGTACTATTTTGCATTGCCTGTAATGAGGCGATATTAGCAATCCTAGTGGTGAGCAACTATCTAATGTTTGCATATTTACTACGTATTGAGCTTCGCAACTAGACTGTGTACATAGTGTTCTGCCCGAGGGCAGGTCTTTTACTGCAAAACCAGCATTCTCCAGTCTTTCCTATTTTCTGCCTTCCTCTTTGTCTCCTCATATGATTCATATGTCTGATATCTTCTTCTGCCACGAACTCTTCTCCTGTTTTCCATTCCTTCCAGTGCATCCTTCAGTAAGCAGTTTCTTCTCAACTAGTGACCCAGCCAATTCCTTTGCCTCTTCCTAATAGTTTCAGCATCATTCTTTCTTACTCTGTCTGTCCATTTCACACGCTCTATTCTTCTCCATATCCACATTTCAAATGCTTCTATTCACTTCGTCGTAATGCCCATATTTTTTTGCCCCATACAATGCTACACTCCACGCAAAGCACATCACTAGTCTTTTCCTTAGTTCTTTCTCCAGAGGTCTGCAGAAGATGCTCCTTTTTCTATTAAAAGCTTCCTTGGTCATTGCTATTCTCCTTTTGACTTCTTGGCAGCAGCCTGTTACTGCTTATAGTACAACTCAAGTATTTGAAGCTGTCCACTTGCTCTACGGCCTCATTTAGAATTCGCAAATTTATCTTCTTTACTTTTCTTCCTATGATCATGCTCTTTGTCTTACTGGCATTATCTTCATTTCATACTGCTCACAGCTGTCAGTTAGCTCCTGTAGCATATCCTTTAGTATCATTTCCTCTTCTGCCAACACCTTATCATCAGCAAATCTTACACACTTTATTCTTGTTCCTCGTACTGTCACTCCTCCCATGCTCTGAAAACAGTTCTTCACTAAATCCTCCAAGTGGATGTTGAACAGGGTAGGTGATAAAGGACATCCTTGTCGTACTCATCTCCCTACTTCATTTCTTCTCCTATCCTGACTTTGACATGTTTCATATAAAGGTTATTGAACAGCTTCCTCTCTTTCCAATCCACGCCAATTTTCTTTAGGATCCCCATCAGTTTATTCCAATCCACGCCAATTTTCTTTAGGTTTCCCATCAGTTTATTCCAATCCACTCTATCAAATGCCTTTTCTAGGCCCACAAATACTATATACTCTTATTTATTCTTCTCTAGGTATCTTCCACCTATTGTTCGTAGCAGTCCATTTGCATCTCTCGCACCTTTTCACTTCGTGAAACCAAATTGCTCTTCTTCCAATTGTTCTCTCATCTTAGAATGTAAACGTCGATTCAGTATTTGCAGAAAAATCTTAACGTCTTTGACTCTCTTCAACCAATTAGTTACTTACTGCTTCAACAATGTAGAATAGGTACTTGTATTCGAGACTATTGTTATAAATCCGTTACAATAACACTCGCCTATTCCATATCAGGCCAGTTATATAAACAGTACTGACATGAGGTGACTGAATAGTGCGTAAATGCAAATAAATTGATATGTAAACTGGTTTATACCAGCAGTAGGCCTGCATAGAAGTATGTGGAGCAAGAAATGTATTAATTAAATTAACAAAATAAGAAGTTCGCCACTGTGAAGTTACAGTATGCCTCGATTGTGAAACAAGCGGCACAAATTCGAATCCTGGTTGAGTTTTTTCCGTGGTTTTCCTTCAAACAATTGAAGCAGAATTGCTGGTTAACTTTCGGCATTGGACGTTGGACACATTTCGCCATCATTTCTTCACATATCATCAGCGCCAATTTCCTTGAAATATTGGGGGGGGGGGGGACGCAAAAGTCTGAGAGTTCACCCACGGTGGAGTATGTTAGCATATCTGGCCATGAAATGAACAGTCCTGGGTTCAAATCCTGGTGGGGGGAAAAACAAGTTCTTTTTCTCTTGTACAGAGGAGGTACCTGAAGGCTTACATTGCAGCTTGAGGCTTATTGTGCTTACCACGCCTATTCTGTGAATGATTCGGTAGCCAACAGCCCCACTCGTGTACAAGTATAGCACACCATACCTTCAGATCTGTCTTCGCACAGTTGACTAAACAACAACCATCATGAACTTAACCCATTAACATTTAGGAACTCTAATATGAAGCCATATGAAAAGGATGTATATTTTTTACATTTAAAAAAATATAAAACATAATTGAACGTGTCGGGATTCGAACCATCGATCCCGTATGCGACACAAATGGTTTATCCACTTGACCACCTCGCTTGCCTTCAAGCATTAGAGGATTTCATAATATGGTAGAATGCCCCCGGCTCTTCTGCATATTTCAGGTTTGTTTTTTGTTTTTTTCTAAAAAAAAAACTCACAGCATTTTACGTAGGGTTACCATCCGTCTGGCAAAAGGAGGACATGTCCTCTTTTTTTAATCATTTTATCCTGTCCAACAGGCATTAAAAAAAATGGAAATGTCCAGCATTTCGCATTTCAACTGGAATTAATATGAATGTTGCATAACGTGCGATATTATGCACAGAATATCTAAACAAATGGTGAAAACCTGTGAAAGAATTTAACTGCTTTCAATAGTTAAAGCTGGAGCACATAAAAAAAAACATAAAATATGATGACCTATTGACATGCATTGAATTCTTACACTTTAAAAATGTCACTACTCATGATTCTAAGCTGTTTTATCAATTTTATTCTTCAATGTACACCTCAAAATCTGTGCTTCAGTGGCTGGTCATGATAATATCTTTGAAAAATATTGGAGTGCAAGAGGTCAAATGACTTTATTGTCAAACTCCTGGCATTAGAAAACAACAACATTCTTCAATGTACAAAGATATGCCAATTAAGCTAATTTGGACAAAGATTTAAGTTTATCTAAACAATGGTGCAAATTCTTCAATTCCACTAGTTCTGCGAGCACTGAAACTTTCTCAGAACTCTTAAAAATATGTCAAATCTATTTCTCTATACCAAGTCACAATGGAAGTGCTGAGACAGTATTTTCCCTAATATCTGCTCAATGGACAAAAGAACGAAATCGGATGCTAACGGAGACAGTCAGAGGTATCATCGTGGTGAAATATAATTTGAACGACATGTCCTGTGAACAGTTCCATAGTTATTTGGTACAAAATATAAGTTTGTCTCTATAGGCTCTTGTGCACAAAGTGGGCTCCACCGATAAGTAGGGTACAGATGTAGTACTGATCCAGCAACTAGTGAGAAAACTAAGGTGAGCCATTGTCTTTATCTTTAATTTTGTTCATACCAATTTTTAAAAAGTCCTCCTTTTTTCAGCAATGTCCTCTTATTTTAGATTCCATGTCCTCCTATAGAATCTCTTCTCATGGTAACCCTAATTTGATGTCCGTATATTTGTATACATATTTAAAATATAGTAACTCCCCCCATGTTTTAACATCTTCTCAGCATAGATATGTAGCTAAGATTTAAACAGAAAAGAGAAACGAATGTCTCTTCATGGTATGAACCAGGCTTTTGGCCCGGAGCATGTGCAGTGTGGCATTCTTTGACTCAGAAAATACTCCAGCTGCTCAACATTTCTGTCCCTCACTGTACATAAAAGCTACGGTTGAATGACTGCAGTACATGAAAATAGAGTAAGAACAACTTTATAAAATGGAATATTTAAAAATCAGTTTAATTTTCCAACAGTTTGTTACAAAATTGTACTTTTCACAAGTAATATTACTGATCACAGTTCATTACCAGTTACTGATGGTTTCTTCACACACAGTTGTTCACAATCCAGCAATTCCACCGTAACATGAATAAATGTAGACTTATGGAAGAGAATAGGAAGGGAGGAAGGACATATATAAAGCTATTCGTGACTGTGAAAATACCTAACGAAGTAAGGGGTATGTACTGGCTTTCTGAAAACCTGCACACACAAGTCATGCCGCATGGCTGCATAAAGCACATCCTTTTATTTAATTCTAAATGCTTATGTATTTGGAATGATACATGTGCCTAAGTTTAGAAAATGAAAGCAATCTGCTACAACAGTAAAAACTGTAATGGATTTAAAGAGAAAAGTTCAAGATAACATTGGACTATTGTTGAAGTTGGACGTTATGAACAATTAAATATATTTATAAAATCAGAATTAACAAGTGGCAGTTCATCATATAATTTATAACTGGGTGCAGTTAACTTATATCTATGAATATTACATTTTGAAAACAGCCTTCAAATCATGCAACATAGATTTAAACACAACAGAAAGAAATAAGTAATGAAATATAAGGAAAGAGCTTCTTTTTTTACAATGAAATTGCAAAACATAACCATGTACATGATTAGCTGTTATGTTGCATGCCAATCAGAGCTTAATTCTATGCTAGATGCGTGAAAATTCCAATCTTTAGCAGAGTGGTAGAACAACTGACACATTTTGCTGGACTGAATGGTAATGAATGTTCTGTTGAACGAATTGCTGCCAGAAACCACCTCTGGTATCAACACTAATATTTCTTTTCACTGCGCCTCCCCATTCAAACCTAAATATTTCGATGCTAAGTGCAATGCTTTTATCTATGCTGGGTTTTATCTTTATACAGGTAAGATGTATAAACATTTATCTCGACTATGCATTCAAATTTTTGTCGTGAGATACATTATGCAGACTAAGAAAGAGTAACTACAGTAGAGCATCAATTATCTGAATACCGATCAACCGAAAGTGTTCCCGTTGGCAAATTCAAATTTGGGCGAGATTTGGCGGCAAAAAAGCGAGTCACCTCTGAAGGGAAAACAAAAAAAATAAAAATGGACTTCTTTTTCTAAACTGTTGACTAACTTTAATGACCATTTTGAACTGTCAAACTAGGCTAGTCAGTTCTCTATTTTATTTTTGTAAGACATGTGATACAAAATGTAATATATGTACAGTTTTGTGTTTAATATCAGTGTATCTTGTTTCATACTGCTTCTATGACACCAGTACAATTTGTTTTCGGAATTGATCGGTTATCCGAACACCCCCTGTCCCCAATTGTTTCGGATAATCGATGCTCTACTGTAATTTTTTATTCATTTTATCTTGAATGAAAGTGACTTTATGATAATTTTTTACATTTGTTCTTAGTTTTCTCTTGTAATATAATTTACATACGTTTTAAATTTATGTCTCTTATAAGTTGCAAATTCAAAGAGTGGGACAAAAAATTCAAAGCTGGTTTTAAAATTCAAACAAGAAAAAAGACCATTTGGAAGACCATGAATGTGTTAAAATGCAGTAAATTAGACAAGACAAAGATAATAAAGGAGGAAATTGGGAAGTAAATGGGAAGATAGCTTTAGAAAGTGTTTTGTTTGACGATGATGATAATACATGACAATCTTAAAATATAGTACCAAGTTATTCAGCAGTATACCAAATATTTTTATACAATACTTATGATTAACCATATTCATTAGTTTATGTTAATAATGCAGCCTTTTTATCAATCATACGTTGCATTAATGATTCAGTAGTATGGGATGATTTATAGTGTAAGACACTCAACAACCATTATGCATAATCATGTGTGTCACTTCAAAAACAGCTTAAAGGTAAAAGGTAAAAGTATCCCCGTAACATGCCATGAAGGCACTTGGGGGGCATGGAGGTAGAGCACCATGCTTTCCATGACCTCGGCACTAGAATGAGGTGGTGTGGTCGGCACCACACTCTGACCGCCTTTTACCCCCTCAAAAACAGCTTAGTAACCAAAACTAGAGACTGTTATCCTTGCAAAGGCATCAATGAGCAAGTTGCATCAGTGGATAATATAACATTGCCCCTGACATCTACAAATAAAATTATACATATATTTTCCAACTCTTACAGTAAGAAAGTTTATTAAAAGCATCGATAAACAACTATATTTTGATTGTCAATTGTGTGATCTCATCAGTAAAAGGTACTGCATGATATATTGAATTACTTAAAATATTAATATATTGTATAACTTCACTTTGAGCAAATAACAATATTTATAAGACAAACAAATCACTAACCACTGCTGGGAAAAAAAGATGTGTACTAAAACTTTTAACCAGAGAGCTTAACTTAAAGAATAAATTCTTTTACATGAATTAATAACAGAAAGTGTCCACGAAGTCACCATACCTCTGATTACAATCCACCAATTTTCATCAAATGTGTACATAATACCTTTAGATATGTTCTCTGTAATAAAAATACATTGTCCATATACAGGAAATTAAGAAGTACAGAAAGCAGGGAGGTAAACCTCAGACATTTTCTGAACATAGGCATTAGAAGAAAGCGATGTGATCTGCATTATCTTCTGGCTGCCTTTTGGAAGTTACAGTGTAATAAATAATCCTGCCTCCACCTGGGATCAATCTCTATAATAACTCAACTCAATACATCTAATATAGTGCTGCAGAGAAAATTTGGGTCTTCCTATCCTCTTATACGAAGGTTTAATATAGCAATTTGTATCAGTATCATTAAAGTAATCCACAAATTTCTGTATGTCGAGGATAATATCACGAGTTACTGGTAAGTGCTATCTTAGTATTGATGGTGGTTATACTTATACTAAATTCATAATTCTGATATGGAGAAATTAAATATAAAATCAGAGGTACAGCAACTTCTCAATACTTTGTATATATATATATTTACTTTATATACGAGAGTATGAGAAAGTATTGCAGTTACATAATTCTAAAACATTAAATTTTTGTAATGAAAAATTTAGTTTTTTTTTTTTTTTCCTGACCAAAACTGAATGATTTCTGTGAAGTTATTTGTTTCCAAATTTTCTTACCTCAAAAACTTACAAATATTTTCTTGTTTGTTTTATAAGACTGTTAATATAACCCTCTCTGCACTTTATTTTATGGATGAATGTTTACAAAAACTATATAAACTTTTAATACATTAATAACAATACTTTCTCATGTTATAGCCATTTTAATTACTCATCTCATTTCTCCAAATATGTCTTAAAAAATAATAAAAATTTGGAGCTTAATATATACAACGCTCTATAAAAATGATTTGTCACAGGATACATTACTGTGGACGTAATATTTTTCAAATACTATAATAATACACAATGGCATTCGGAAGACATGTTCCAAATAATTTACCTTGTACGCCTTGTAACTAAGGTTTCGTTTTTTTTTATGAATTTGTCATGACATCAAGAGTTTCGTTAAACATTATTACAAGCCTAAAAGTATCTTTCCTAGTGCATTTTCTTACGTAATCAACATTTAAATTAAGCTGCCTTTTCACCACAATGTTTATATACATTTTGAAACTAACTTTTAGTATATTTTCTTCAAACAAAAGAATAAACACATGCTACATCCAAAGATTATATTTCAAGTTATGTTTTGATATTAAAATTGTACAAGTATATAAAATTTTAGAACCACAGTTTCCTTCTGTCTTAGCAATCCAGCTCCACAATTCTAATGAAGCAATAAAAATTATGAGAAAATTTTATTAATAACAAATGAGACAACTTTAACCTCAAAACTTTTGTGTTCAAGTACCAAGATCTAAACACTGACCTAACGAATGTAGGTGATTAACATAATGCAACATCTACAGAAAGCTATTCCCACTGAACATGTAAACGCTATATACATATACATATTATATCATTATGTTGTGAAAGTCCTAGTCAATTTAAATTTGATAGAACACGATAACATCAACTTAGTTTTGTAGTATCAAATTTTATTCCTTTTTATAGTTTCTGTGATGGACATTCAGTGTTGTGAATAATATCATTATTACGTGACAAAAAGGGATTGTTAGACTAGTATGAAATACAAGTTTAGGAACTAGCAAAGATGTCAGCTCACTACAGATTATCATGTTCAATAATATTCTCGTTGTTAGATATTGTTTTAGATCTCGCAGTGGGCAAAGATTTATCTTACACGATCTCACCAGAGCAAGAAATTTGAGTGGTTATAAATTATTAGTTAAAATCCTGCCATAAAGTAGACATTCCAACAAAAGCATGGAATAGTGCAACTGTTCTGTCATATTAAAAATATTCATTGAACTTTCTTCATTTGTTAACTCATTAAAAATGGCTGGAAAACATTTCTAGCATACGTTTCTGTTCTTATTCGCCATAATAAATACTGCTTATTGTACAGCATTCTTTTAGTGTAGCTGTAAACAGACCAATGGCGAAAGTTCACAGAAGTTTCTTGATCCATATAGAAGTGAAATGGAATAAGAAGCATTTTTTCAAGCACTAATTATGCAACAAATTCCCTTTAAAATCACTGAATGACACCTCGCAAGAGAGATGAGGGTTGTCTGTATTTTTTCAATATCATTTAATGTGTTTCATAGCTTCTAAGGAGGAACGACTCTTAGTCTGTGAAAAATATAATCTGGAGTCAAGGCTATGATTATGTATATGTAGAACAGATACGTAATTTTTTCACAGCCATTAAATTTTTAACAAATTTTAACTTGTGTTTAATTTTGTATAATGAAAAATGCTTGTGTCATTATTACACTTACACAAATTATATATAGATAGTCAACAATTATTTGTATATGAAGAGTACAGGGAAAAAACATGATAAGTCACATTTTACTGTTTTTACAGGAGAGCAAGTTAAAACTTTCAAGACTCATTCTATTGTTTTCAGGTTGTCATTCTTCAAATTTCTTTGGACTAATGAGGTTGTTATTCTGTACAGTTAAACTACAAAAATCTACACTACCTGAGCTCTATTACACGACATTTAAAATAAAAAAATAGATAATTTTGGACTTACCAAGTTTCTTCCCTGTGCTCTTCATACGATAGGTAAGACATTTTTCATAACAGAAAAATCAATGGCAACAATCAAATATATTGAAATATATGTAACTTTAAGTTCAAGGAGAGGGTTCAAACCCAGTAACCTCCTTCCCCCTTGCATATGCCTCTGAATTTCAACAAGACAGAAAATAGATTGACCACGAACTAATGGATGATGAGTACTGGGTGTTCAGTTCAAAATGTGTCTTGGATCGCTGTATGCCGTCATGTGGCTAGCTGATGAGCCTAGAGAATTCAATCTTCCTACACTTCCTCAGCTCAGGTGTATAACCTAAGAGGCAGAGAAGTTGGCTAGCAAGTACGGCGTTCATTCTGAAGAGTGCGTACCGATACGTACGGTAACGCCGGTAGTGGCAGGAATGTGAACTGTTTGGAAATACGTACTGTCGGGATATGGGGAGAGGGTTAAGACGATTACTTACGTATTTGTTGACATTAACTTCGACGGTCAACATGGACACGGAGCATTTGATTTGTGTTGTGGAATGTTACCGTAAGCAACCGATGATAACAAATACCCTGCGTACGACTTGCCGGCGCAAAATACAGTTCGAAAGAGGTTATGGTAGCACACAGACCGTACAGACCGCCACTGTTGCTACGACGTTCAAGTTATACTGTACACGTTCTCAAGTTCAGATTGAAGAACGCCTTAAATAATAGGCAACTTCTCTAACATATGAGCTGAAACTCGCTTCAAATCGGTGACCCAACAACAGTGACGTCATGACACACTTTGAAATGAACACCCAGTATTATTTTATAGGCTGTGAAGGAAAAAGAATTATCAAATAACCAGTGAAGAGATCGTGCAGAATTGTACTTCACTATTAGAAGGAACTGCCTTCAGTAGGATAGTTGGCAGTGAGGGCAGAGGTGAAATTTTACATCTAACTGTAAAGCAATGTGAAAGATTGCTAATTTGGATCTTGAATGTAAATTAATTACTGGTACTTGTAAAAACTGATTGCATTTACTATGAATTACGAATAATATGTATGCAAATGAATCTTCACTTAATGTTTAAAAAATTCATAGTTTTCATTACGTTATCAAACTACACACACTGACCAAAACTTAACCTTTACTTAACACACACTCTTGTCACTAACCTACAATTAAGAACAGGAACATAAATTCCTCTTTTATAATATTTTATAGTCTTCATATATAAATTTACGCTTATATCCAGTGCTAACAATTTTTACAAGGAGTGAAAAATGTAATATGCACTGAACATCATTCGATGATTTCAGCAAAAATGGACATGATTTATATAAAAAAAAAATATGTAACTTTCTTTACTTCATATGTGATGTAGAAAAAATCTTACATTTTGGCAAATCTATACACAATAAGAACAATGCCCAACATATAGAAAACATCGTATTTTCTCAAATTGCACATCCATCAATTATACAGGATAACATGGTCCACATCACAAAACTGTTCGTTACGTTTATAATAATCCAAAACAATATGAAGTGAGACATAAAAATGTTTAATTATTTTGCAAAAGTAAAGTGAACAATGTTAGGTTTTATTTTGTAATACTGATGATATCATGTGCATATGATACTGAACTATGATTTAAGTTTGTCAGAGTGCTCGAAAAGGCGAGAAATTTTTAGGTTTTTTTGTACCATGTTTCAGAGCAACATATCGGATCTTAATCAATGAAGCCTAAGAAAGAACTCATTTATTGGTTCTGTTACTAGGCTCTATTTTGCAGGACTAGAGCCAATGAACAGCAGACCAGACCGACAATTTATTGCCCTTCCTTGTCTTCACTGATGATGAAATCAATACGTAATTCCAAAAGATTGGATGTTTCTCCAAAAACCCATAAAAAATTCGCATTATGTGTGAGACTGTTGTATTGCATAAGGTCCTGTCTCCAATACCAAAATAAGGTACAGTATGGCATTGTATGTATGAAGTATGACCAAAAGAAACCAGTGCTAAACTGGAGAATTAGCACAATAGATTTGAACAGTGCCATTACGGTTATGACCAAATTTCACTAAATACACAATGTTGCCAACATAAGAACCTAACTTTGGTCTGTAGTGTCATTAGAAGGAGAAATTTGTTTCTTTTTCTTTCTACCTCCTTCGCTCTGAACATTACTGAGAGAGAGCACCACTGTCACTCTCATCTATTTCAATGATTTTTCCCTGTACCACCAATTTGTTTGGACATTTCTACAGAGAAGATTAAGACAGATCTTACAAGCGATCTCCAGTTACTAACAGTATGGTCATCAAAATTGTTAGTCCATTTTATCTCTCTCGCATTTTCTTTTGTTTCATTATGGCTGAATGGATTTATCTCTCCAGTATCGATGTTTCTAGTCGGTCCTGACCTTTATGACAGTTTTTGTTTCGTACTATTGATAAACAATAATATAATTAAAGCAGGGAATAATTTCATGACCCCTAAAAGTTTTTTTCGTAAAAGGCTAGGTATTTTCTCTAGGCCACAAATAAAACTTCAACGCGGTCATAATTATGTACTTAACTCTTTGGCGAACATTAACCAGAAATTTACTTTCCGTTATTTAAATGATATTCCGTGAAACACACCTTTTTTTCCCTTTATTTCATTGTTATCTTACTACATATGCATTTTCTTTCAGTTCATTCAAAACATCGTCGTTGTACTACATAAACCTTGCACTTGACTAATGGAGTGATTTATTTAATAATATAGTCGCGAATTTTACTACCACCCTTTCAATTGTCTTTTGTTTGACATGGCTCGGTACGGCCCGGTGACTAGTGGCAAGCGAGTACGTCAATTATCGATATTGCTCTACCGTGCATATTATCCAGTTGTTCTGAAACTAGTCTTCTCTGTCTCAAAATGTGAAGTATGATCATGTGGTACATCGTCTGATAAGTCATCTTGCATACAGCAATCGAGAACAGTGCCTAACCATGACTAACAGCATTCTAAATTTGTCTAAAGGTGATTAGAGAGCTGTTATTCGATTCCTAACAGCAGAAGGCTCTAGGCCACCAGCTTAGAGCCCCAATTTGTCACTATGTAGATTTCATTTGAGTACATCTAAAATTAAATTCATTTAGTCCATCTCGTAACAGACTTTGAAATGGATTCATACTCTCAGATAGATAGATAGATAGATAGATAGATTCGTTCTATAATATTCTTACATTTGCTTTATAGCATAAAATAAAGAACAGAAGAGTTCTACACTAGGCTTAAAACTTCTATTCACTTCAAACTCAATTATTTCCTTTCAAATGGAGTTTGTAGCTCGATGCAGGATATTTCAGAGTCTAAATCTGTTTCAAAATCAATTACGATTCGAAGTGGACTTAACAGATTCTGCTTTAGATGTATCTCCTCATTTGTTCAGACCCTTAAAGAAAGCTTTCAAGAGGCATAGATTCTACAAAGATGATGAAGTAAAGCCACAGTGTTGACATTATTTAAAGAGCTGCCAAGGTATTTTTTTCGCTAATACGTCCCCACACAACAGGATGACTGTGTGAATGCCTATGGAGGCGTCTTCTAAGTAAACCTACTGCATTCATGTGTCCAACTGATAGTATCTGATGCCACCCTACACAATGGAACGCCTAGGTAGACTACTTCTAAGGAAACCTACTTTATTCATGTATCCTTAAACAATTATATATTTCCATATGCATCATACCTTTTATGTACCTTAATAAATTTAGAAATCGACTCGAACCGGTTTCATTTGATCACACCTCATACATTGAAGAATTAAAGAATCCTGTACATCATTTCATAAAATATGGAGTACTGTAAAACGGGGTGACTTGATACACCTGGGAGGACTTGATACGTTTCGTAAGTTCATGTTTTGGAACCGAAACATCAACCTACAAAACGTATCAAGTCACCCCGTTTTACGGTACAGAGTGTAAAACAAAATGGAGACAGTACTCACTTGTGTACACATGACCACGTTAACAAAAAATTGCCTAAAATATGCAAACTAACCAAGAAGGGATGATAGGCTAAAGAGAAAGCGTGCCCAGTGTCATTTTATTCTTAAAGAGTTACTGAGATTAGTGTACAGTCTGTGCAGTCAATTTGCTTACAGTCTATGATTCTCGTGGAAGATTAAGTGATAACATTACATAGTACAAGAACTTAGTATTAGTTGTAGTAGTAATAATAGTAATTAGTAATATTACTGTGGAAGAATATGTTCGGAATTACAGGATGTGTTTGTACAACTGACACGCTATTTTATGGCTGACTATACAGTCACTTCCTCAGCAGCTTTGTTCAAGCTCTCTACCATCCCTCATGTGATGTAATGTTAAAGTGGCCAAGCAGTAAGATGAGTGAGGGACATTATAGACGTAAAATTAAAATTCAATGACCAGTATCAGTGCTTTTGTAGTAAATATCTTAACACTATTGAAAATATGACATTACAAAAAAATAACTGAAAAATATAGTGTATTCAACACAAGTACTGATCAAATCTATATTTCAAGATGCTTTTCTAGTTCTACAGTGTGTTTCAGTGGGATTTCTCACTTTTTAATTACCTACAAGATTGGAGAAAGCTGGGTTTGCTGTGGAAGACCTGCCCTCGGAGAGAACACTAAATGAATGAATGAACTTTGCGTCCATAGGTGACTCTTAACCTATAAATACTGTACACTGAAATGATACACGAAATCAGGAGTTTCAATGGATACTGATAGGTGGCACACTGCCCTCGATACATCCTTATAATGTTAATTGCTGTCACATAACCACTCACCTCTCAGACTATGTAAATTCTCAAATCACAAAGATATGGGTGTCAGAAAATCCTCATGCCAGTACCATGGGACATAACTTCATCCAGAATAAGTTGGAGTGTGGTGTGCAATATCCGGTCACAGGATCACTGGACCAATTTTCTTTAAAGAAACTGTAAATAGGCCTACTGATGTGTAAAGAACATTTTCACGGACTTCATGAAGCAGCTAAACGACATCAAAATTATGCAGAGATATTTTCAACAGAATGGCGCCACATGCCACGCCTCTAATAAATCCATGGCACACATCAGCAACTTTTTCAAGGACTGTTTTATCTCTAGAGGTTTGTGGCCTCCAAGGTCACCAGACTTGACGTCAGCATATTATTTTTTGTGGGGCCATCTTAAGGAAAGAATCTACCGAAACAGATCATGACCCATCCAGGATGTACGGACAAACATCGCAGCAGAAATAGACAACACCAACACAGACATGTTGTGGAATGTATCTGACATGGTGAAACGGACAATGTGTCTCTATGAGGAGGGGGACACTTCCAGCACATCTTGTTGTATCTAAATTATTTTCCCAGAGATAACCTCTCATTTACACTTGGTTATGTTAATGTTTTGTTATTTAGTCAAATAATAGACCTATTTAAAAAGTGGAATATCCCATTGAAACACTGTAGGCCTATCTCAGTGTAAGTCTTAAAAAAAAAAAAAAAAAAAAAAAACAAGAGACAGAAGTTGACAGTTTCTATATAACTATACTAAAAGAAAATTACAAACATAAGTCGTGCTGCAATCAGAATGCAAGTGCAAACATTTCTGTTTGTACATATAAAACAGTATTTTCGTCATTGTAACATTTATCAATCATATACATAGGTTGGATAAAAAGTAATGGCAACACTGTTGTCACGTGACGATGGTGCGTTCGAGAGTTGCCAGCTGTATGGACATGAACAAGGACTGTTAGATGAGTTAGTGCAGCCAGCGGCGACAGTACTCTGTCAATTTACTGCAGTATGTAGAACGTTGACTTTCATAGGAATAATGCGAGCGCCCTAACACCACGTTTACAAAACTAGAGCAACGTTCCTGGATCAAAATTGAAGTGACACGAGGTCGTAGTGCACAAGAATGTTTTCAGGGACTGTGTGAAGCATATGCCGATGCAGCGTTGCCATATCGCACAGTGGCACGCTGGGTTAAAGCATTCCGGGAAGGCAGGGATGTGAAAGTGATGTTCATTGTGGCATATGACATTGATGGGGTAATACTGCACCACGCTGTACCTCCAAGGCAGACGGAAAACGCGGACTACTGGAACATCCACCGTACTCACCTGATATATCCATGCGATTACGATCTTTTCACCAAAGTGAAAGAACCACTGCAAGGGACGCGGTACAATACCAGAGATGAACTTATCCGTGCTTTAGGGCGGTCAATACGGAACATCAATAAAGATGGACACGCTGATGGTGTACGACGCCTCCCAAACATTTGGCAAAAGGTAATAAATAAGGGGGGGCGACTATATAGAAGGTACGTAAATGTTGTACCCCGTGAATAAAGCCATGTCAGAAATATCGAACTGTTGCCATTACTTTTTATCCAACCTTAGTAACTGCTGATAGTATTTGACTGTGATGTGATGAGTATGAAGAGAGTGACAGCATCAAAGGAGAGACGTAATCAAGCTCTTACTTTGTTTCCTGTACTTTGATTCCAAGTTAAGAGTTTAGAAAGACATAACTTGCTTCAAAAATATTCATTGCTTATTATAACTATGAATTACATCACACAATAGAAACATATTGGCACACTTACGTCACACTAAGAAAATTTTTGGCTTGCACACTGCGAAATGCTGACTGTTGTAGCATAACAAGGATAATAAATCTTATGAAAAATGGATTTCTTTATGTTACTTGAAAAGTTTCGTCATTATAGCTCATGGAAGTACACTTTTTTCATAATTATGTACTAACATATGAGATAAACTTCTATTTCGCTGCTAACATATAAAAATAACGTGATTGTCAGATTGTGTACTGATAATCAGTAAACATTCTTTCAAGATCCACTAATGGTATACTACTGTATGTTTACTGGCATCTTTTAGTGACAAATATGTTTGTCTAGTTATTTGAAATTATAATTAATTTGAAATCATCTTCTGCAATTCAGTGATGTTTGAAATTGTTTGAAAGTTAAATAGGCCTAGAGAAGAATTATGAAAATGTTGTAAATGAGCTTTCTTTTACTAATGATAAATTTTATCGAAAAGCAAGAGAGCAAAAATATAGCTATGAAAAGTGAGAAAGATTAGTCTTGTTTACTTAATGATCTTTTCTTACCAGAATAAATAAATAAAATAAATTTTCGAAATGAGTCATGTTTGAATGTGGTTAAATGCTCATTTTAAACACAATACAAAATTCAGCTACATACTAAGAAAGGAAGCATTACTTTATGGCAACATACACTGTAAATTATTGTAGAAACAAATTTTCTTTGAACTACTGTCATTACAGTCTAGTTTTCAATGTTCGGATTTTGTCCCTTATTATAATGGGTTTTCGAAAAAGGATGACAACATTTCATGCTTTGATAACATTTGATTATAAATAATGGCATCTATACAAGAAAATGCTCAATATTTAAGTCTGTTGTCGCTGTTCAGCATAACTTCAAAAGTACGGTAGAGAAGCTCCAACATACAAGTTAATAACTGCATGGTTTCATAAGAAACGGGTAGCGTCACAAAGTAATAAAGCTGAGTGAAAAGAGAAAGCGTAAGAGAGATTGTTCAGTGCGTGAATGGATAAAGTGAAGAGAAATGCTTGCAGCCTCAAATACTCTTCTGAAAGAGTTAATTGTGAAAGATAGTTGCAGTTAACAATAATTACTGTACTTAATAACTCTCCAGTTTTCAACTATCGGAGACAGTTTTGCATCACTGGAATTCTTAAATAGAACTTCTCTGTTTTTATATTCCTTATTATTTATTTTCCATCTCCTATACTTCTCAACAAAACGCAGAGTGTATTCACGATTCCATCTATCCATATTTTAGCACATTCTAATGCAACTCCTGCAAGCAACTAACTAATTTACGTGCCAAATCAGTCATTAAACAGATGAAATCATGGGAAAAACGGTGCATCATTGCTCACTAAAGTTGGAAGGCAACCAACTAGTGATCTGCAAGTAGTGATATGCTAACGCAATAAGCACTTGCAGAGTGGTGTACAAGGTGCAGTTTAGTGATTCCTCAGTGACTATGCATCACTAAGTGATACCACAGTCTAGTATATACAGTCACGAAGCTCAATAAGTAGTAAATATGCATCCATAGATAGTTGCTAACCACTAGGATCGCTAATATCGCCTCATTACAGTCAATGCGAAATAGTACCTGCACAGTCTATTGTTCCTAGCACCTTCACAACTCAAGCTTCGTGACTGTATATACTAGACTGTGGTGATACCGTGTAAATTAGGCTTAAGGCACAAATGTATAGGGACCTGAAAATTTCGTATTTGCAAAATCAGCGAATTTTTTAATTGTGTGGTAGAAAGTATTTTCCTTGATCTGTAAGGTGATTTAGCATGATTTTCTAGCAGAACTGAAAGTGTTAAAAAATGCAAATTTCCTATAAAATTGCGAAATCACAAGAAAATGACTATTTAATAGTGATTTATCAGTAAAATGCTATTTTCAAGCAAAAAGCGCATTATATATACACAGGGTGTATCTAAATTGTTGTAACAAACTTCGGGAGGTAATTCCTACGATCATTTTGAGAAAGGCTAGCCCCAAATTGAGGGAAATAGCATATCTAACGTTAGTGTGACCGTTAATGGAATACGGAACTACATGTTGGGATCCCTATAGAATATATCAGATAAATTCCTTAGAAAGAATCCAGTATAGGGCAGCTAAATTTGTTAAAGGTAAAAGAGAAGATGGAAACGATACGATAAAAGAACTTAAATGGGAAACTTTGGAAAACAGACGTAGAAAAACTAGAATAACATCATTGTATAGAGCACATCTAGGTCAGAAAGCATGGGTAGACATAACGGCTCAGTTAGAAAAGCCAATGTACTATGGTAGGAACGATCATGATTTTAAAATCAAATGTAGGAAACAGAAAACGGATGTAGGTAAATTCTCATTTTTAAATAGAACTATAAATGATTGGAATGACTTACCTGCAGCGGTCTTTGAGGGCTGTCCTTCCTTAAGGAGATTCAAGAATAACTTAAGTGACATTCAACATTTAATTTTTTAAGGTGACATGTATTTATCTAGCCTGACGAGTTTACTTCCTTGGTTTGAATTGTAAATTATTTAAAAATAGCGTGTAAGAGGGCCTTAGACTAGAAATGTTTAGTTTAAATGTAGTTCTGTTTATAAGTATGCATAAGGGTGTAATTATTTGACTTATTTGAACTGTTGTATCAGTGAAGCGAGGTGAGTCAGTGAAGTTATGGTTTTACAGTGCAGTGAACAGTTCTGATCAGTGATAATTTATAGCGTCAATGAAATGTGTTCTATAGTGTCAGTGAAATGTGTTACAGAGTGTCAGTGAAATGTGTGCTAAAGTGTCAGTGAAATGCGTCATAATGCCACTACAGGGAATGAGATGAGAGTAAAGTGAAAGACTATTGAAACTTAAGTAGGACCTATACATAATTATGTAGGTTGTATTGTAAAATTAGGTATTTTATTTATGTTTTATTATCATTGTGTTAAATTGTATCGTGTATTCTTATTGTGTTGTGTATAAAATTGTATATGTGTTGTAAAATTGTATTGTGAATTGTAAATTTTATTGTGTATTGCTTATCATTTTATTGTGTATTGTTAATATTGTATATACCACTGCCACCGGGTGCTTGCCCACTTGCAGTGTAAATAAATACATACATACATACATAACGAATGAAAAATGTCCTTGGAACATATGTCATACAATGCATTGTTACGGAGTTACATGCTAAAGCGATATTAAGACGTACACTGGCCATAACACAACACATCACGGGAGGTGATGAAAATGTCTGCCATGAGCAGCAATGCATGCGTGGCAACACCTTAACATGTACCGGCGAATCCATGAACACCATGTCATCTTGTGCTTGAATGGAATAATGCACCATGTTTACACACAGCCAGCTACTAGCTCTGTTTACCTTTCATTACTCACTGCACATACAGAACTGACGGTACACAGGAAAAACAAACAATGTCACATTTCCATTAAGGGTGAGATAATAATCTATTTCAGTATAGTACTGTTAAATTTATTGATGTTTCTACTTCAAATGAAGGAAATGATGAGTGTATCCGTGGTTTTAATTCTCCTTTACCACTTTTGGTAAAAATAACACTAAAGTTTGCAGTAATACAGTGAATTAGATAATGACATCACCCTTAACAGCATTGTAACCTTGTTCGTTTTTCCCGTATACCCTTCAACTGTGTCATCCCTCCTGCACACCACATGATGTTGTTGACGTTTTTGACACTGGTGCCACCTGTGTACTGTAATACCATAGCATATGCTGCTTATGGTCACTGTATGTTCTGTATCGCTTTAACATGTAACTCAGATACAATGCATTGTATAACATAGGTTCATAGGACATTTTTAATTTGTTATGATCGTAGGAATCACCTCTCGAAGTTTGTTACAACAATTTAGATACACCCTGTATACAAAAATTGATGGTGCTTTTTAAATACTCAAAACATATCGCTCAATTATCTCTTTATTGATTATTGTCCACTCAATTCGATAAATTTCATATATTGATAATGAAGATCAGATGATTGATATACATATTTTAATATTGATTATCAAGTTCTATATTCGATATGGGCTTGGCTAAAATGTGTCACGTCGGTTTACTCAGCCATTTGCTTTTGAGATCGCAGCAGAGTTGGATAGTTACTCTCTAGTTTATTGGCAGAGTTGGTTGAATTTGTGAGACACATGCTTCTTCGTAAAATGAGCGAAGAACTATAACTGCTCATGAAAGAGCCCAGCAGTATGCCACTCATGCGCTCTATGCTTCAGACGCTAAGACAGTTTTCTGTAAATTCTGCAAGTGCTGCATTGGAGAATAAAGCATTTCCAGAATGTTGTTTGCAAGTATTGTGGACACCAACAAACAAGGTTGACAATGAATGTCTTTATCACAATGTAATCTGAAGGAGAAAAATGCTGAACTGTTCACAATGTTATCTTTTGAGAAATGAAAGATAGAATGCACAAAGTTTCCTTTGGAAAAAAGTAGATGCTAATTTGTTTTAAAAGGAGAGGATGGTATTTTTTAAAACTTTTTTCCTATTTGGTGTAAAATATTAATTTTTTGTATGTAGAGAGCTAATAGCTGTAGGAACTCAACCAAATATAAATATTTTGAAAAAAAAAATATTTGGGGGCCCAAATTTGAAAAAAAATATACCCAATGCAGGATTGTACTAAATCGATATATCTAAACCATTTTTAAAGATAGATTCAAACTTTTTTTTGCAATGTATTTGCAAAAGCAAGTTCTACAAACTGTCTGTAACAGAATGTTGATATTAGTCCCTACGTTTGTAAAACAAACAATTACAATTTAATAACAATTTTCTGATTTCCTTTCTTGCAAACAAACGGACGTATTTTTTAAATGAAATCAATTAACAAAATTCTGTTACAGAGAAAAGTTTCCTAATAGTCTAAAGAATTTGTGTTATAAATTTTATGCATGTATCTTTAATAGTTCAGAAATTATATCCAAAACCGATAAAAGTGGGCGTGTGATTTAAAAATCTATAGCGCAGGAAGTTTAAAAATGAGTCTCAACATCTGATAAGGGCACAAATACCCACAAAATGTTATGCAATGCATTCCATACATATCAAAGAGTATTTAAAGAAAAAAAAAATTTTTTAATGTAATATTTACCGGAAACAACAATAAAAGTGGGCGAGTGATTTAAAAATCCATAAATCAGGAAGTTTAAAAATGGAGATTCAACATCCGATAAGGGCACAAATACCCACAAAATGTTATGCTAAGCATTCCACACATATCACAGAGTATTTTAAAGATTTTTTTTTTTTAATTTACTCATTTTTCACCAAAAAATATCATCCTCTCCCCTTAAAAAGATGGAATACTTTCCAGACAGAAATCGTATATTCTCTTTTGGGTATTACTGCAGGACGCTAGCAGTCAGCATTCTCTGAATGAATAATACACACACATCTGTTTGCTGTGAATATAATTTAAATCAATAAAATAGCAAATAAATTCCAGCTAAAAATCATTCTGACTGATAACTTCAACAAAAAATTAAAATTGAGAATGGCACAGATTGGCAAGGACTATATGAGAAAGAATTACTTCCAGTTAATATGAAGAGTCCACTGCAAGAATGATGGATGTCATTTGGAATACATTTTGCAGGAGAAGCAATTGATAGTTTGAAATGCTTAGCGCTCAAAGCTTAACTGTGATTTTCCGATCATTACTGGACAATGACTATCAGTGTTAATGTCATGTAACTCACTATGTACATTCTATATGTCTTAAGCTATGCATTGACAGTCTTGGTTCATTTTCGACAAGAAAGTGACATCCATCATTCTTGCAGTGGACTCTTCATATGGTTGGTATTCTCTTATAAAAGTGGCTATCTAATTGGCAATAAATTCTGTACCAACTCAACAGCAACTTTCAAGGGTGAATTTGTGAATAGAGACAGAAGTGCTATTAGTCTCTTTGCTGCAATAGATGTAACTCAAAGAAAGTTTGTTTCTAATATGTTACCATTGCTCCCCCCTTTAAAACATGGTTTCTGTGTTCTCGATTGGACGTGGGACAGTCATGATTCGAAGTTTCCACCACTAGTGCCACGTATTAAGCTATTTTATTGCCCCATCTCCATATCTGCCATATACTACCGGAACACCGCACTGCTGCTACTTTGCTGCTCTGCTGTCCGTCAAATGCGTCCAAGCACAGTCCAGTTTGCACATGCATCAGTTGGCCATTCTGTAAAATAAAATTTTAAACTTTCTACCTCTGTGTTTTTTATGCTTCTAAGTAATTCTTGTCTTGTAAAAATGTAAGTTAATGAGACAAGTATGGACTTGCCTTCGTCCTCTTCCATTCCTGATTCCCCCTTTGGCCATGACAGTGGAACATGGTAACTCGAACTAGAGGGGATAGTTGGTTCTGTATTTCGGCACAGTGGTTCTCTCGCCTCAGCTCTCCCGTTGATGTCAGTGAAAAAAACTGCAACAACCACTAAACTTACAACACAATAAATGAAACACACCTATATAGTCTATCAGAAGATGGCTTTAGTTTTACACAGCTGAGTTTACTATTATGCTAAAAAATCTGATAGTGTAGTTCTAGCTGAACTGCTATTTGAATGTGCATTGAAATTGCTAAAATATTATAATTTTTTAAGTTATTTTCAAAATTTCTAAGCCTGAGTTGTTATTTGGAGATTGTATGTTAGTGTTATGTATTTGATGTATTCTTGCGCTTGTGTTCTGTTCCTTGTGATTATGTTCTGTATGTTGCGAGTCATTCCTTTTTTTTTTTAGTGGATTTTACGATGCTGTATTCACATCTCAAGTTATTTAGCATCTGAATGGAATGAAGGTGATAATGACTGTGAAATGAGTCTGGATCCAGCACTTGCTCACATTGGGTCGAGAGAAAATACTGGAAAAAACCTCAACGAGCCACCTGGTTTCATGGTCAGACATGCTAACTGTTACTCCAAAGGTGTGGACATGAGTCAATCTCAATGCAAAACCACCACTTCTACATTCAACATTAAAACTGGAGCTTAGCTGGAGCAAAGTGGGGTAGTAATCGGCAGACTTTGAACATCGCGTACAAAACATTCATCAAGCCAATACTTCCCTACAATGTGGAGGTATTAATTACAGCAAATAATTTCAAGCTGAATCGACTAAAAGTATGCCAAAATCAGGCCCTGCGACTAATAACTGGTGCAGCAAAATCAACCCCAATCATGGCAATGCAAGCTCTAACCCAGAACCCTCCAATATATCTCACTCTAGAGGAGCAGGCACTAACACATCATGAAAAAATGCTACGGTTAACAACAACAAAATGGGAAAAAAGACTGTTACAACCAACCAAGCTGAAAACACAAACAAGTTTCCTGTCCAAAGTCACGGAAATAAAAACAGAATTGAATCTCCCTAAATCTAAAGAAAACATTTTAAGCAGAGAAAACCTTCTAACCTTCGAACCAATTAACATTCAACTAGATTTAGAAGAACCAGTTACAAAATCTGAAACTTCCAAACCTGTACTAAAAGTGCTAGCATTAGAAGCTGTGAACAATAGATACCCACCAGAAGAATTGGTTACATATCTACACAAATGGGTCTACTGTCGATAACAACTCAGGATCAGGAATTACGTGTGCATTATTCTCATTTTATCAACCAGCAGGACATCATACAACAAATTTTGATGCGGAAATAATGGCTATTCATATCTCACTCCAACACCTACTATACAGAAGAGATAAATTTCAAAATGCTGTCATTCTCTCTGATTCTAAAGCAGCATTATATGCAATAAATTCATATAAAATGATGTCAATCCAAATTAAAGAATGTCACAAAATGATCCAACAACTTCAAAAACTACAGAAAAGAATTCAATTACAATGGATATCTGCACATTGCGGAATTGCTGGAAATGAAACTGCTGACTTTCTTGCCAAAAAAGGATCCAATTTAATTCAGAATACAAATACAAGCCTACCTTTTACATCCATCAAAAGACTAATTAAAAATAAATATAAAATCAAGCAAAACCAAGCACTATGTACCAAAGCCAAAGATAAAAAATGGAGCATTTTAATAAAAAAACCAGAAATGATTCCAGAAATCCCACGTAAATCTGCAGTAGCAAAATTCAGACTGCTTACAGAACACGATTATTTTGCCAAACACTTGAATAAAATAGGAATTTACACAAATCCAAATTGCCCTCTATGCAACAAAGAAGAAGAAATGACTGAAGATCATCTACAAACCTGTGAAGTTCTACCTGATGGATCCACCACAGAGAAATATTGGAGAGCAAGAACGCTAATGGCTTTGTTGCCAAAACCTGGCATTAGATAACAACAACAACAACAACAACATTAAAACCTGAAACCAATTCCATGTAAGATTTTAAAGGTCGAACAGGCCTAAACAAATTGAAATTCTACACTCAAATTAAATCTTAATCCAACATCGAGGTCGCAATATTAATAATTAGTGATGATGTTAATATAATAATAATCATAATTGTTATATGTGCTATGTATTTGATAGTGTGTAATTTGAAGTCTCATTGGTATGTTGATTAATCTGTGTACCTACATGAATCAAAATGTTGCACGTCTGTGTTGTGTTGGGTGATTACATGTGTTGTGTATGTTACTGTGGTTGTGGATATTTCATCAGTCACCTCACTTTGAAAAAAAAAAAAAAAAAAAAAGTAAATAAAATAGATAAACAAAATAAAATAAAAAATAAATAAATAAAAAATAAAATAAATAAAAATAAAAAAGAAGACTTTCAACAAATGTATTCACGACAAATTAAAAACAAACACAAATACAGTTCAGTTAACAATAAATTATATCTCGGAAAGGATCCTCCAGTCTCTGATGCAACTTTCACATACATCAAATTTACAGACTGTAGCACATTGTCCATGTTCCTCTGGATCTTTCATAATTTTAAGTTTTTCGTTGCAAGTAAAGGAACGCAATCTCATACCTTTTGTGGTACTCATTTTCAGAATTCAAAATATATACTTATCGCACTTGGACTTGATTCTGATATATGCAGACTTACTGCTAATCCAAACACTACTTAACAATGTTAACACAGCGAATAGGGATTATAAAGAATGGACACTGAGCGAATTTTCCTGTGTTTTGTTTCTCTGTGCGCAGCGTTTAGTTCCACTTTCAAGCGCTAGAGGTTAGTGTAATCGAGCATACACTAAGATAATAATTGAGAATAGAATTAAGACACAGGATCCAAACATCGCCTACCTTATTACATAATGCAGTAACGCTTTGCTTCAAATAAATTCAAGTTAACAGCTTTTCCTTATTTCTCAGTGACAAACTAGTTGTAATAATAATATTTTATATTTCAGATATAATAAATTATATTATAAAATAATATAATACATTATAAAATTAAGTATCGAATTCGTTTAATATTTGTATATAATATAATATAGGTATATGGTTTTACTTCTCGTAAGAGTTTTGTTTTTCCATTTTCAGCGCTATCAAATCATTACATATTTTAATTGTTGTTGGAGTCAACGTCTCAGCTCTCATTATAAAGGAACTCTAGCGTCTAGACATTACAGTTAATGACGGATTTATTATTTTATGGATCCAATTCATTTTGAGTACATAATGTACCTAGATGTATTAATTATATGTGTTATATTTCCGCTGTGTCGACTGCTAGCTGGTGTGATGTCAGCGCCAACTCTGGGGAGAAAGCAGAATCTCACGCTTTAGCTGGCTTGAAGGTCATTGAAATCAGCCCGGCTACATCAAAGGTACCGACGCGAAGTGTCCATTCTTTATAATCCCTATTCGCTGGTTAACAGTTGAAATACCCATGTGGGAAGATAATGGCATGTGCTACCACCTTAGGAGTTGCGCAGGAGGAAAATCGGGCAATGTTGCCAACTTCATTTTGAATAATCCACGCACCCATAATTTTTACTTGTATATTTCGGTAAAAAAATGCGCTGGATATGCGAGTAAATACAATATGTATTTAGTTAGCCAGCAGTACTAACCTGACTAGATGTGGGTGTGGGATGGCACTCATACAGCCCCAGTTCATATTGCTCGTCATTGCTGCCCTTCTGCAGGTTGTCCAGACATTTGTGCTCATTGCGAACCTGCACAGCAACACAAAACACAGAAAGACTAGATTTGTTTCCGACCAAATGACATGAAGACTTGCACGCAACGTGCTTCCAAACACCTTACCTGTCCAAAGGTTTCCACATTCTCTGTAGGAATGAACATTTTCGGATACACATTCTCCAGATACCACTTGAATGGTTTACATTTCAGTCTTTTTCTCAAAGCTTTCCGTTCTGTAAGGTCTCCAATGTCACGACCCTATACACATAAAAATAATTAATTTTTTAGTTGTTTTACAGTCAAGTTTGTATGTAAAATAAGGACAAGACAAGACACGACAGGACAGGCAAAGATAGAGTAAGATAAAAATAAATTTATTGCTACTAGCAAAAAAAACTATATAAATATTAGTGCTGTTGATCAATCAAAATATTTAATCGATTAACTATTTGAAAAAATGTTTTAATATACTGTAATACACAATTACTGTTAAATTTAAATTGTGTTTGGTGATAAGCATAAGTGTTAAATGTTGTATATCTGTATATGTTGTACCGTTATATTACAAAACAACTATTTTAATTACTTACTAACATATTTATTATGAGGCTTATAATTTATTGTGTCTATTTCTCCAGGAATTTTTGAGACAAACATAAATAACAAAAAGTGTGAAGATTCACCTAGTTAATACTGCTTCATCCATGATTTTAAACATGTGAGTGTGTTCACATGCTCCGAATTAAACGCCGCTATACATTTAGTAACAATGTTTCCTGCATCACTAAACACAAAAAAACTTTTTTTCTGTCAAGCATTTCTCCACGATCGTTCAATTTAAATCCAAACATTTCACAGAGTTTACCTCTCAAATTCTCATATGCCATAATGGAGTTTACATTTTTCACAAACCACAGAAAACTGATTTTTTTCTTTATCAAACTAAACACACAACCTTCATATACAAACTCAGTACAGAAACTGCAACTGCGAAACTACAGCGGTCGAATAAGAAGACTGGCCCCCTATTGTAATCGAATTACCAGATTTTAGGAAGAGAAGAAGGTAGTTATGCTCTCACTTGCACACAGTATAGACATGGCTATTTTATAAGGGATGAGAGGGACGAATCCCAGAAAAGTATGTATTTCATATGCTAGGAAGATGACCTGACAAGGAGAAGTTTCTTGGAAAACCATAAAACTTAATAACTTTCGCATTGTGTTTCAACTTTCAATAGAAGTAGACTAGGTCAATGTCCTCATATCTCCATCTATTTCTGAAGTGTTTGTGCAAATTTTTCCTACGCTACCTGGTTTACAGTTAAAAAATAACAGTACTATTGTGTTTTTAAGCAATTTCCGAGAGAGAAATATTGTCGAAATTTTTAGTATGAGTTTGTATTAACAAAATAATAATTAATATCAACTACAAGGGATTAATTTTAAATGACTCGATTATTTGATTAAATATTTTTGATCGATTAATCTTACAACAGAAATTGATCGATTAATCGATTAAATCCCACAACACTAATAAATATAAATAAGAATCCAGGTTCTGGAGCATCCCTGAAAGAGTAAAACACGTGCTCAGGAACACTCCTCACACATTTAACAAAGATAGACAAGAAACAAAGAGGGCTTAAAACTTAAAATTCACATAGAGATAGGCCTAATACAACTTTAAAATTTACAATTTCACTTACACAAACACAGAAAAACACATTAAGAAAATACATATTCCCTAAAAATAATATTCCCAACAGCATTTCTGAATTTCGTCGTTGATTTCATGAAACCTCACACGTGACTTAACAGAAAATAACTTTTCACTAGGAAAGAAAAAAGTAGGCTAATTGAAAATCAATAGGCCTACCCTGATCCTCAATGATGTAATTTATTTTCATCATATTCACCAGCATTTTCTACCAAATTACTTCATATTCTTATGTAGGCCCATTGAGTTTTAATTAATTTTTTCTTCCTCCTGAAAAATTATTTTCTGTAGTCACATAGGAGGTTTCATATAATCAACGATTTACTGACACTGACATTTTGTAAACTTAGATTTTTTTTATACAACGTTGGAGCAAAGCAGGTACCATGTTTAAGAGCTGTGCTTGTGAAACACTTTGATTCCTTCTGTTGTATAAAGTTCGATCTTTTAGTTCTGTACTTATGTGATACAATTTTAATTTCTTACGATTTCTGTGTATAAAGTTAAATAAAGCAGTAACTTATAATATTTTTTTCTAATTTTAATAACACTGAAATCAGTAAACAAAAGTTCCAATGGGTAATCAAGAGGTTTAGACATATTTTAATTATTCTTTTCTGAATTAGTATTAGTGGAGTGAAGAACAGAATTACAAGCACTTCCCCATCCTAAAATTCCATACTGGAGAACAGACTGAAATAAAACTGAATAAATTGTACATAAAATATAAACTGGTAAATATGAGTGAAGTCTAATAAAAAAAAAAATTATTTTACGTAGTCTAGTAGAATCCCTCTTAACCGGCACCAAAGGGACTAGACTAGTTCAGATATGAGATTTTGCCGGATAATTGAATAAATACTGGTATATAAAAAAAAATTCGTATTCCACGGTGCCAAATGTTGAAACTGAGCCATATGAAGCTTATTTCTCTATCACTTGCTCATAACTGAATAAACTTAAAAAACTGTGTGGATTTTCCTTATTAAAACACATCACACAACACAAATAACAGTACACTAATTTTAGGTTCGAATATTTACTGAAAATGAAAGTTCGTGCGAACTTTCTAATGTGGCAACACTGACGGCCTGAACATAACTAAACATAAAAACTGTGTGGATTTTCTTTATGGGTATTAAAACAATTACACAACACAAATACTACACTAATTTTAGGTTAGAATATTCACTGAAAACGAAAGTTCGTGTAAACTACCTAATGTGGCAACACTAACAGCCCAAACATAACTAAATAAACCGTTGCTTACGGGATTACACAAGCTGACGCATAGCACGATCGAGAGTAGGTCTCTGTGAGTCATGACAATTTCTGCCGCTAGGTTCGCCTCTCTGCCCTATGAAATGATGAATAGTACCATTACAAAGCATTGTGCATCGTGAAAATTGTTCGATTAATTGTGCATTACTGATTGAGTACGAATATTATAAATATGCCAAGCATATTACAGTGTTATTTGAAGTTTGTTCAGCTAAGTTATATTCGAAAATTGTCTGTGTTTTGCTATGTGAAGAACTCGGTACCAACAGGTCGTATCTTTATAGGTTAAGGTAAATGTCAAAGTTCTCTCATATAACAAGCAATGCTATGTTAAAAGTGGCGAATTGCATTTTCCGACTCTCGAATGATGTGACCCGAAATGTAAAATAATTTCATGCATTGTTTCACTTACCAAGCATTACTGATATAGGCCTAATGAAAATGTGAACGACGTGATGTAAACATTGAAGATAATGTTGTTACTGTTTTCCCTTTCTCTTTTAGAAAATACCGACAAAAGTAATGAATTATCTTCATGCTGTACTTATTAGGTAATTAATGTGTATTTGTCTGTATTTTAGACCTGTGTATTGTTACGTAATTATCAGTGAATTAGGTTAGAGAACTTAACAAGGTTAGTATGAGATTAGGTATGCACCTCAAACTGTAACTAATAATGGCTGCTGCCGAAATAGGCTGAGGTGGTTATCGTGTGAAACAAATTATATCTGGAATATCTAGTTTTATTATATACGGATACGTAAAGTTTTTTTTTTTTTTTGTTTTGTTTTAGCATGTGTTTGTAATTTTGTGAGGTTATGTCTAGCCTAATTTCTTTTTATTCTTGTATCATTACCAATACATTAATTTATTTTATAATATTCATTTCAGGTGTTACATCTATGGTGGCAACTCTACTTATGTTAGGATATGAAGTAACAGTATATATTCAACTTCATCATTTGCTAAAAATTAAAGAAAACTGTATGTGTTAGACTCATTCCATCGTCATTTCTTCTTATGTATGTGAACCACGTTCGTTCTAAAAGTGCTACAATAAATGAACACTATAGACAACGTGATGGAACAATTTACAAGTTACTGTTAAAATGCTCAACATTTTCAAGTGGTGCTATACCCATTGTTTCAAAATGTACATACATATTTTTACATTTCTATAAGAGGTGTCATAAATTATTTCAGCATATTTGTAAATTCTTCAAAATTAATTCTTCTAATTAATACCATAAAGTAATGAAATAATATAGCCTAGGCCTATATGTGATTTTATACTACCGGTATTGATGTTGATCTTGGTAAATTAATCCAATTTCACAGTGTTGTCTTTTGTATTGTGGTTCATAACAATTATAACAGTATGTATGTGGAAATGTTTTTAAAATAATAAATTCTAGCTCATGATTTTAAGTGGTCGTTTCAATGGGAGGTTATATTGGAAAGATGATCACAAATGGATAATTTACTGCAAGATACAAGAACTGAATATAAGTGAGTGTTCCGTTGAAAGTGAAAGTGAAAATTTTACAAGAGCTGAGTAGGCATACACGCACTAAAATATTACAGCGTTTACTATTACTATGCTCAATAGATTAATCAGTAGGCCTATAGAAATGTTTTCACCACTGCAAGAAAAAATCGCGCAATAATTATACTTCTCAGTTATTGTGACGTCCGTATTTTTTTAAAAAGAGAGGGAAAAGTTAGGCCTTCTTGCAAATGCGTAATTATGAATTCAAGGAAATTAAAGATAATGCAGTACCTTAATTAGTTGCAATATCTTATTTAATAACAATATTAATAATATTAGGTGAAAAGGATAGGCTATAGTGCGTATATGTAAGATGTCAAGTTAATTTATTTCCGGAAATGTTTGGTGTATGAACTGAAGTACAGAGCAGACAGTCCCTCAGTTTATATGTAATATGTTTTAATATCAAGAATGACAGCCTTTTATTGTAATATAATTGAGGAGTAGAAGTTTGCAAATTACGTCTATTGTCCATAAAATATTGTACGAAGCATTTAATAAGCAATGATGAGTCCTTTAAATGTCCCAAATGTCAATGTCTTTTAAATGTTCTGCTATGAATATATAGGGCAGAACAGCGCTCCGAGCGGCGGAATTGGCATTACGAGGGAACCACTTCAGACTCGTTTTTCAAGCTCTATGCGCCAGCTTGTATAATCTCGTAAGCAACGAAATAAACATAAAAACTCTAATGTGGCAAAACTGTGGCAATCTGGCAGATTTGAACGTTTTTTTTTTTGTCCAGCCAAAAATGCCGTTATTTTGGTATTGCCAGTTATTTGGGTGCTGGTTACGAGGGATTTTACTGTAGATATAAAGAAACAAAGAAAGTAGAAAGGAAAGGAAACAAACAAACATATAAAGAAACGAAGATATAAACAAACATACAAACTAACCAATAAACTAACGGACAAAATAACAAAAACAAATAAATAAATAAATAAAATAAATAGACAGCATTTTACAGGGTATATGAGTATGTCTCGTGATCAGAATATTGTACGATAAAAGTTGGAGATTTATCCTTCGAAGAGGTGGAAAAATTCAAATATCTTGGAGCAACAGTAACAAATATAAATGACACTCGGGAGGAAATTAAACGCAGAATAAATATGGGAAATGTCTGTTATTATTCGATTGAGAAGCTTTTGTCATCTAGTCTGCTGTCAAAAAATCTGAACGTCAGAATTTATAAAACAGCTATATTACCGGTTGTTCTGTATGGCTGTGAAACTTTGACTCTCACTTTGAGAGAGGAACAGAGATTGAAGGTTTTTGAGAATAAGGTTCTTAGGAAAATATTTGGGGCTAAAAGGGATGAAGTTACAGGAGAATGGAGAAAGTTACACAACGCCTGACATAATTAGGAACATTAAATTCATACGTTTGAGATGGGCAGGGCATGTAGCACGTACAGTATGGGCGAATCCAGAAATGCATATAGAGTGTTAGTTGGGAGTCCAGAGGGAAAAGACCTTTGGGGAGGCCGAGACGTAGATGGGAAGATAATATTAAAATGGATTTGAGGGAGGTGGGATATGATGATAGAGACTGGATTAATCTTGCTCAGGAGAGGGACCAATGGCGGGCTTATGTGAGGGCGGCAATGAACCTCCGGGTTCCTTAAAAGCCAGTAAGTAAGTAAGTAAGTAAGTAAGTAAGTAAGTAAGCAAGCATTTTACAGGTCCCTAATCTGTTTCACATTAGTAATGCACCAGTATTCAAAGACTTCTCCTCTCTAAAGTTTGGTACTAAAACAGAATTTTATTCTGGTATATTATCCATTAAAATACACACATTTATAAAAAATATAAGCCTGCACATTATACAGGAGAAGTTCGATGAGTGTTGTTAATTTATTCCACAAATTTGCTATTGTCATCAAAACAACAAAAAATTGAATCATTTAAATCTATGTTATAGCAACAATTCGTTCTGAAAATAAAATCTAGTAACATGTGAATATCATGCTTTGAGTTTACCATTCTGAACAAAATTGTGTGTTCAGAAATATTATTCCATATGACTTTTATACTGATTTAATTTAATAAAAAAATATTAAATCCACATTACACTTCTTATAGGACTTCACCCAGAAAAGTCAAACTTAGTAAACCAAGTTGCATGTTTCGATAGGACGCAATATTTGTTCACCAATTTTGATGGAGAAGTTAACAACAGCTGGTATGCTCGTAGATGCCAACACAACAACAGTGAGCCTAGGAAATGGGAACTCAGATGCATGACTGAATTCTCGAGATTGTGGGAATATCTGTTATTCAGGAGAAATGTTCCAGTACATACATGATCCAATAAAAATTATGACTATTAGAATTTTGATGATAAATTTAACTGGCCAGCTAATAGGAAGGAATATAATCGAAGTTTCCCAGTACATTTAAAAGAAAATCCCCTAGCAATTTTATATACAATTTTTCAAATTATGTGAAAATGAAAAAAAATGTAGATTGACATCAATACTGAATTTACTGTACAAGACAAATTTTCACAGCTTTTACGGTTTGTTCTACAATCTTTATACAAGCAGAAACATGTTAATATCACACACAACTAATTAATGTATGCACTTACCTTAAGGTCAGGACGGTTTAAGTAAAATAGGCTCTTGTATTCGTCCATCCAAACTTCGACCATGCGAGCTGTGTTTATTCCGTGTGTATCTTTACCTCCTGGAAATGTATAAGGGTGAAAACTGCGGAAAATATGACCCACACGAGAGCATGGAATTGTCTCCAAAGATCCACCACACTGCCACACCTGTAAATGTTTGGTAACAAGACGTACCCTTAAGCTTAGCATTAGAAGTGAGCAAAATGCACTAAAAATAATCGTAAACAATTAACAAACTACATCAAAACATTTAAAATACGTACAGGAAGTTATGTGAGCTAAAATCATATATTTTTTTTCGCATGAATTTAAAAATGTATTCTATAAATGCCTAGTAAACTAATGAATTCGAGAATATAATATTTCTGGCCGAGTGCCAATAGATAGTTCACACTCATAGTGGTGCTTCACTTGGCAATGCTATTCTCCTCTGATCTGCTAGGAGCAGTGAAGTCTATACAGGAAAGTTGAAGCAAAGTCACAGGTGTCAAAACTGTTTATATCAAAGGAAGGAGGGATCATTATGCAGACTTGAAAAGCCACCCTTCTAATGTTAAAGACGTGGATACAACATGTCTATTTTAGCAGAAGCACTCAGGGTTAAGCTAACCGATTCTAGTTGTATTCTATTCTAACTTACCCTAAAAGACATTTCCAGATTTTCACCACCCCAGACATCCATTTCTGGGTCATATGAACCGACCTCCCAGAAGTAATTACGTTCTATTGCAAAGAGACCACCTGCCATTGTAGGAGACCTGTGGCAGAAAAGAATGTCAGGTAATATAATATTATTTTTATTATTTATTTATTTAACCTGGTAGAGATAAGGCCATCAGGCCTTCTCTTCCCATCTACCAGGGGATTACAACTACAATATTAAGAATACAATTACAATTATAATTACAATTAATATTAAATTTAAAAATACAATAAAAATCGAAGTACTAAAAGATTAACTGATTAATAAAAGCTAGACAGTTTATTGTAAAAGTTAAGCAGAGAGAAGCATTTCTTTTATTGAGTAAGTAAAAATTAAACCTACTCTACGCAGTAAGAAAATGCTTAATAAGCTTGCTTTTGAACGCTACTAAGTTCCGACAGTCTGTGATGTCACTGGGTAGGGTATTCCAAAGTTCGAGAGCGAGATTGTGTATGATGATGAATACGATGAGTCTTATGTGTTGGTATGGCTAGTATGCGGCTATTTTCCGTGCGTGTGAAGAGATTATGATATGATGACAGGTAACTGAAACGGGAGGAAAGGTAGGTAGGTGTAGAGGTGTGAAGGACTTGGAAAAGGAGAACAAGAGAATGAAAATTTCTACGTTCGTTAAGCCGTAGCCAGTTTAGAGTTTGGAAAGATGGGGTAATGTGGTCAGCGCGACGGACATCGCAGACGAAGCGAACACAAGAATTATGAACACGTTGTAATTTTTGCGACTGGTTGACATTGAGGTCAGTCAGTAGAAAATCACAATAATCGAAGTGGGGCATTATTAGTGTTTCCACTAGTATTTTCTTGAGCGATAGCGGAAGGAATTTTCGAATGCTGTTTAAGGAATGTAGTATGGAAGGCACTTTTTTGGTAGTATGGGTTACTTGGTTATTCCAGTTTAAATGCTTATCAAAGTAAATTCTAAGGTTTTTAACACAGGAAGCAAAAGGGAATATCAGTGCAGAGAAAAAAAATCATACTTCAAGAAGACCTAGCTGTTAAGAACATTGTTTGCATACGTCTTTAAATTTAATAAAATTTTAAGTAACAAAGGAACTATTAATGAATTCATTAGCAATATTCGAAACAAGTTTTCACCCCTTGATAATTTTTTTTTATATTTGTCTATCTGCTGGGCAGATCTAGCCTTAGAAATGTTGCATGTTCTATTTCATTAGAAATAAAATGAGAGTAATACAAATTTTTACTGAAAAATCCACCTGTTCCATGGATACTTACCTAGTTGGGGATACTGGGGAGCCACGCCTTGCTTGCTCTGACTCGGGAACAGATACCCATGTGAAATGTCCACTCCATGTGAAGCCTCCAACCTACAACAACAGTGTATTAGTGTAAAGCTATAACAAAACATATTTATTATATTGCGTTTCGACTGATTATAAGGAAGAAAATGACAAACAGTGCATTCTCTATCTTCATTATATATATATTTGATAATTTTTGTACTTTGGTACTTCAATTTGCTTAAACAATTAACTTTACAATGACATGAAACTTGTGTAGAGGATGACGTCCATTAACGTTCAAAGCATCAATAAATCAGTGTGTCTTTTCCTCTTGAGGCGACAATCAGGTCGTGCAGGGGGTAGGTTCCGAGGAATCTGGTTGATTAAGCTATTAGAATGTGTTGGCAATGTTGCATATAACCATGTGTAGGAAGAATGAATTACAGTCTCTACTTTGGCTATATCCAGATCTGAATTGTTTCATTTCTCATGTACACCATGGTGCTCCAGTGATTATTCTTAGTGTCCGATTTTGGAATGTTTGAATATGCTTGATTTGGCTTGTAGTAGCCAATCTCCATAATGAACATCTATAGGGCCAAATAGGTTTAAGAAGCATTACATATATTAATTTTTTGTTGGAAAGGGAAAGACAAGAGTGGAAAGTATTGCTTTCAATCAATGAAGTCTGAATCTTAATCTCTGAAGGGTGTGAGTGAGATGTTTATTCCAGGTCAAGCGACTGTCTAGGACGAGTCCAAGATATCATACTTCTTCACGCTTTGGTACTGGTGAACAGTTAAGGTATAATGAAAGTACTTTTTGTTTTTTTTAAAGTATGTGAATGTTACTGCTGATGACTTATTCATGTTCACGGCTGTTCTTAATTTTTTATTCAATATTTCAATTTCTTCATTATGTTTCTTCAGAAAATAATTAATTAGAACACATTTTTTAATAATGTGTACCTATTACCTAAACTGTTAGGTATTTACTCCTATAAAAAATTTTATGATCTATACAGTACAGTGCAAAACACTTTGTCGGAATCATTAATATTCGTGGTGTGATGTTTCTCTATTATGTACATTTTTGAGATGATTTCTTGTTGATGTGTCGTGTTTCCAATATTTTTTACAAATTTTCTTAGCAATTGTTACATTTACACCACACAATACTGCAGTCAATCCCTGGTCTTCATTAAATGAATCTATTTCCTGCGCAAGTTCAGCGATATTAAAAAAAATAATAATTTTATTGTAAACTTTGTGTATTATTAATTTATTTATTCTGATACCTAATGGCATCGAAACTGCCGAGAATGTTTGTGCATTCTTTTCATACTAACAGTAAATAGGCAATGTGTAATGTAATATATATATATATATATATATATATATATATATATATATATATATATATATATATATATATATATATATATATATATATATATATATATATATATACAGGATTCTACAGCTACTGCCGTCTTCCTGTGCCAATCCTCCAAAGCCTTCTGTCTTGTGCATCTTCAGTCCTCAACCCCCTCTTGTGCATGACCTCCATTACTTCGTTGTCCCAAGTTCTTTTTGGTCTACCTCTTCCTCTTCTTCCTGGAGGTTTCTACTGGTAAATTTGTTTAGGCCATCTATCTTCGCCCATTCTCATCAGATGACCAAACCACTTCAAACTCTTATTATGTGTAATATATAATTATTATTATTATAACCAATTACAGTAAAACCTCTTTTTAATGAATCTCTGGGGACTAATTTTTTTTTCTTTAAAAAGAGGTTTTTCTTAAAAAGGATTTTCAATTAATATGTGCAAGGAAAAGAAATTAGAACACCATTAGGCCAAATCGCTACATAACAAGTTTAGTCCAACAAGCAATTCAGAACATGTTGCGAATTAATACTGAACTTCTTTTGATGCATCCGCCAATTGTGTATGGTCTCATAACTAGTTCGGATTTTACATTGTTGGAACGTTTTTTGAATTGTTCTTTCACGACCTTCGGAGTTTCTTCTAATATTAAAATTATATATTCATCTGCCAAACTTAATTCGTCATAAAATACTGTATATATCACTATCACCTTCCAAATCACTCATGATTGACTATTTTTTTTATTTTAACTTGCCTAGACACGAAGCATTTTAATCATAACTTCAGATTAAACCATCTGGGCATGCGTCAACTGTTCAGAATTCCCAGTTCCTGCTCTTAATCGAAAACCAATTTCACTCATTCTGAACGAGTTCTATTGTATTGTATTGATTAACATTCCATGGTATTCATACATTGCTTCACAGCTAGAATATGGAACAAGTCAAAAAACTTAATACTATTATAAAGTCTTAATTTATAGTCACAGTCTAGATGAAATATATACAGAAGAGGTTTACAATATAGTCTACTAGTACAATGGAACAGGTAACTAGGAGTTCAGAAACGGTTTGGAATCAGTTCTAGTCTTGTTGGAATGCACATTAAGCTACTGTGCATGAGCAGGCAGTTCAGAATCAATTCTGAACCATGCTGGAACAAACCTTACAATTACATATTCTTGACAATCTAAGTTATTATTAGTAAATACATAATGTAATATTTTCACACAACCACAATAACATAAATACTTTACAGAGAGTTGCTATGCATGATGTACTGCTGCTAACACCACATTGGGATGACTGTATCTTGTACAGAAATTAATCACAAATATTTGGAATAGGATCGAAATTTCGGTAAAAACAATGCGTATTTATAAATACATTCAAATATATTCACTAGAAGCAGGATTTCCTTTAAAATTAGATCCCTTAAAAACAGAAATAAAAAAATTATATATTTTTTTATGGTGGTTCTGACAGGACTTTCGAAACCATTCTTTTAAAAATGGGAATTTCTCAAAGGGAGAGATGTTAAAACGAGATAGAGATACACGTATAACTTAGTAAAAACAACATATGAATATTCAGACAGTGCTGAATGGTGAAAAATTCTTTAGCAAATGTTTTTACAGCTGCTAATAAAGTAAACATAACTCTCTACTATGGATGACACCTGGAATAACAAACTCAATCACTCGCATCAATAATACACTATTTAGCAAATGTTTTTACAGCTGTCTGTTAAGTACATAACATGATACCACTGATACTGCAATAAAACTTCTTTTATGTTCGCACTTACACGTTTTTCATAGTTATTATTTTTTTCTGAAGTCCCGACAAAATTCCTATTCTTTCCATGTTAATTTATTTTGGTTATACACTTTTTACACTTACACGATCATATTTTAAACCCTGGCTTTACAATACGTCATTTATACGTTCTAAAACAGTTTTGTTCGAAATTAGATTTGCCCTGAAAATGTAAGAATGCCAAAACAAAGCATGTGTTCATTGCTAAGATGCGACTCACTTTGAAATTCGTGGAAATCCAAAGCTGTCCATGCTTGCCTCCAAATCTCGTGTCCTTTAATGACGTTGTTACTGATTTAGAAACAGTGAAACATTTTGTAACACACCATGATGTAACAGAATAAATTATGGAAGAATTATCACAATTTAAGAGCACAACTTATTCCTTAGGAGCAAGGAGTCCAAAATAATTGACTTTTTTTTTTTGTAAAATAATCACGTTATTAAATTAATATCACACGGGAAATACAAGGTAAGTCAGTGTAGTAAAATTCTCTGGACTGGATTTGAAATGTATCTCTAAGCAACTAAGATTTTCTATAAGTAATCTTACATTCTTTAAGTAAAATGGAACTCTCTGCATCATAATCCACAGTTAATTCCCGATTTACCACGAAAATCGTCTGTAGCTGCATTCAGATTGGCAACAGGCCATGATTGTTTGGGCAAGCACCTGCATAGAATTGGAATATATAGTCCCCTAACTGCCCATTGTGCAACTAAAACCAAGAAATGGATTCGGAACACCTCAAAATCTGTGCTTCAGTGGCTGGCCATGATAATATCTTTGAAAAATATTGGAGTGCAAGAGGTCAAATGACTTTATTGTCAAATGCCTGGCATTAGAAAACAACAACATTCTTTAAGTACATTCGTTATAAATTTGAGTACCATATTATGCACTCAGAGGTAGCTTAACTATGAAGTTATATAATAATAATAATAATAATAATTGTGAAACTCTTAGGACATTTGTGGACCTTCCATCAAAATATTGGGAAGCAAGAAGGATGATGACTTCATTGTTAAATCCAGAGCATTACACACACACACACATAATAATAATAATAATAATAATAATAATAATAATAATAATAATAATAATAATAATAATAATAATAATAATAATAATAAAATAATGATAATGATAATGATAATAATAATTTCTTTATTTATTTAATCTGGCACATTTCTCTTGCGAAAATTTTACTAAACTGACTTAACTCATTCTCCCCAAATGATCTTCTAGACAGTGCTATTTCAGATGCTATTAAATGTAATTTCGGTTATACGTTTCTCTCATGCATTTTTTTCTTCATATCCCCATAAAAACATATACAGACATTCTGGGGGTTGTGTGTGAATGAAGTAGCCACCAAAACGTTAAAATATGGTGTTCACTTAAATCGGCTACAACTTGCCATTTTCAAATATTGGAGTGCAAGAGGTCAAATGACTTTATTGTCAAACGCCTGGCATTAGAAAACAACAACAACATATACATAAGTTAAATGAAGTTTTACTGAATGTATGCATGACACCTGGAACAAATTCAATGGTTGAACGTAACAATGCGCTCAAAATACAGTCTGGGAAGGGGAGATAAAGAGCTGTTATCTGAAATATGTCCTTGAAGTATGCAGTGCATATACAAATCACTGTTTGTTAACAGGAAACCACAAATTTAAGTCAAACAGCATGGTGTGCTAAGTCTCTGACATCTTGTCAACCCACTTGAGATATATGGATATAAAGGGATTGAGGAGGTCAGAAGCAAAGGAGTGCAAGTGGCATTTCTAGTAACATGAGTTAAGTGCATCCAGAGTAAGCTAAAGCATCTCAAATTTAGTGGCAAAGAGATATATATTTTAACCACATCACACATTAACATTTAAATTTAAAATTTCACAGAATTTACAAAAGCTTAAATATGTTCAACCCCATTTTCTCAAAAGTAACTTAAGTACACTTATACCCCTTTGCTTCCGACAGCCTGGGTTTGGTAGAGTTCCTGAGTAGCTCAGTTGGTAGAGTTGGCGCGCTCAGCCAAAGGTCCAGGGTTCGATGCCTGGCCTCGGAACAATTTTTCCCTTGAAATTATTCAAATCAGCTTTACAGTAAGCTATACCTAACAGCCAGATTTGTATAAGTTAATACATACTTTAAAATGAATAAGACCTGGTTAAGGTAAAATTTTACCTGAAAGAAGTCTAGTGATGACTTGCTGTACATGTACTCAAAAGTCTTGTCATCAATTACATCAATAATAGGAACCAAAACAGCAGTGCGATCTTCTTTTATCCTCTGCAACAACGGCTCCAACCTGGAAGAAGAGAAATGGAAATTTGCTGTATGCTGCAAGAACATACGTACAAATGGCTTTTTAATGAACCCAGAGGTTCATTGTCATCCCCACATAAGCACACAATCAGTCCCTATCTTGAGCAAGATTAATCCAGTCCCTAGCATCATATCCCACCCCCCTTAAATCCATTTTAATATTATCCTCTCATCTACGTCTTTTCCCCCCCCATGTCTTCCAACTGACACCATATGTGCTATATACCCTGCCCATCTCAAACGTCTGGATTTAATGTTCCTAATTATGTTGAGTGAAGAATACATATATGGCTACTGAAATTGATATTTCAAACTCCAATCCCAGTGGTTCAAGAATCATAGAGATGGTATCAGGGATGAATGCGATCAAAATTTTAAGTTTTCTAAGGGTTAACCATATAAGGATACATTCTAGCAAAGCACGGATTTAAGTTTATAATCTTCTATTTTTAGAATCCTGTCTACCGAATGTAAATATCGCAAGATTTGTTGCAACATTTTTCGAACTATCCTCCCTTCTTCTATTTCAGTGGCAGGATATATAAAAAATGTATAAACCTCTTCCACCTTTTTTCGAAGAAAGTTCTTATCTTACATGTCCTCTCCTATTTTTCTATCCACTCTGCCAATTAAATATTTCATTCTTTTCTTAGCGGACAATCTTATAATGGCAAAATTATTTTCTGATAGATTAATTTATCATTCAGTGTCGTGTAAGGGACCCCCATATTCTTCCAAATCCTTCCTAATGCTTAATTTTCCTAATTTTAAAGCTTTCACCAAATTACAAAGATACATTACGTAGCAATTGCATTTTCTTGTTGGTCCTAGCTTCTTGCATATACCCACATTATTGAATATAATCTACAACATAACGAAAATTAAGTAAAGGAGCATAACTTAGTAACAAAATTAATCCCAATCATGAATTATCAGCTTCTTCCTTATACAGGGTGGAAATGAAATAATCTTGCATATTTTCAGAGCGAATAGCTCATGTTGTATGTAACAAAAAACTATAATATCATTTGGGTGGAAAGTTAATAGTTTTTTCAGAAAATTTTTTTTTCCTCAAATGTTTAACAACCTCTTATTCGGTAACTATTGCGAGTAGGATCGTGATTTTTGTCCATATCGATAGGAAAACAAATAAAGAATAATTTATCCCTCTGGCGTATTTCAATAGTGTGGACGGTTTTCGCGTAAATTTAATTTTGAAAACCTCTAATTTGAAGCCACTGCATGATGTAATTTGGTTGCAACACAGCGCCAGAGAACAGCTCAAGACACACCGAGTTCGTTGACCTCTTACATCTGTATCACGAGTAGTGTGTGTTAGCGGCGATGTTGCCAGACTGCTGAAACTTCAAACTTAATTTTCTAATTAACAGCGCATTTAATCACAAAATGTAATATAGGTTTTCTATTCACTTCAGTGTATCCTATTGTCCCTTTCAATCTGCAGGGTTATTTCACTTTCACCCTGTATACGTACGTGATTGGAGTCACCTTTCAAAACAACAACACTACATTAAAAACGGCATAGAATAAAAACGAAAATAATTTTGACCTAATACTTTACAGTAACACTTAAGAGACTCCTATGAAATTCAATTCTGTGTTACTTACTCTATTGACAAAATATTTTTTTAAAATTTCAGTTGGTTATTTAATGACACTGTATCAACTACTAGGTTATTTAGCATCGATGAGATTGGTGATAGCGAGATTGTTTTTTTAGTTGGTTATTTAACGACGCTGTATTAACTACTAGGGTATTTAGCATCGATGAGATTGGTGATAGCAAGATTTTTTTTAGTTGGTTATTTAACGATGCTGTATTAACTACTAGGATATTTAGCATCGATGAGATTGGTGATAGCGAGATTTTTTTTTAGTTGGTTATTTAACGACGCTGTATTAACTACTAGGGTATTTAGCATCGATGAGATTGGTGATAGTGAGATTTTTTTTAGTTGGTTATTTAACGACGCTGTATTAACTACTAGGGTATTTAGCATCGATGAGGTTGGTGATAGCGAGATTTTTTTAGTTGATTATTTAACGACGCTGTATTAACTACTAGGTTATTTAGCGTCGATGAGACTGGTGATAGCGAGATTGTTTTTTAGTTTGTTATTTAACGACGCTGTATTAACTACTAGGGTATTTAGCACCGATGAGATTGGTGATAGCGAGATTTTTTTAGCTGGTTATTTAACGACGTTGTATTAACTATGTACTAGGGTATTTAGCATCGATGAGATTGGTGATAGCGAGATTTTTTTAGTTGGTTATTTAACGACGCTGTATTAACTACTAGGGTATTTAATATAGATGAGATTGGTGATAGCGAGATTTTTTTTAGTTGGTTATTTAACGACGCTGTATTAACTACTAGATTATTTAGCGTCGATGAGATTGGTAATAGCGAGATTTTTTTAGTTGGTTATTTAACGACGCTGTATTAACTACTAGGGTATTTAGCATCGATGAGATTGGTGATAGCGAGATTTTTTTTAGTTGGTTATTTAACGAAACTGTATTAACTACTAGGGTATTTAGCATCGATGAGACTGGTGATAGAGAGATTTTTTTTAGTTGGTTATTTAACGACACTGTATTAACTACTAGGGTATTTAGCATCGATGAGATTGGTGATAGCGAGATTTTTTTAGTTGGTTATTTAACGACGCTGTATTAACTACTAAGGTATTTAGCATCAATGAGATTGGTGATAGCGAGATTTTTTTTAGTTGGTTATTTAACGACGCTCTATTAACTACTAGGGTATTTAGCATCGATGAGATTGGTGATAGCGAGATTTTTTTAGTTGGTTATTTAACGACGCTGTATTAACTACTAGGGTATTTAGCATCGATGAGATTGGTGATAGCGAGATTTTTTTTAGTTGGTTATTTAACGACGCTGTATTAACTACTAGGGTATTTAGCATTGATGAGATTGGTGATAGCGAGAATTTTTTTAGTTGGTTATTTAACGACGTTGTATTAACTACTAGGGTATTTAGCATCGATGAGATTGGTGATAGCGAGAATTTTTTTAGTTGGTTATTTAACGACGCTGTATTAACTACTAGGGTATTTAGCATCGATGAGATTGGTGATAGCGAGATTTTTTTAGCTGGTTATTTAACGACGTTGTATTAACTATGTACTAGGGTATTTAGCATCGATGAGATTGGTGATAGCAAGATTTTTTTAGTTGGTTATTTAACGACGCTGTATTAACTACTAGGGTATTTAATATCGATGAGATTGGTGATAGCGAGATTTTTTTTTTAGTTGGTTATTTAACGACGCTGTATTAACTACTAGATTATTTAGTGTCGAAGAGATTGGTGATAGCGAGATTTATTTTAGTTGGTTATTTAACGACGCTGTATTAACTACTAGATTATTTAGCGTCGATGAGATTGGTGATAGCGAGATTTTTTTTAGTTGGTTATTTAACGACGCTGTATTAACTACTAGGTTATTTAGCGTCGATGAGATTGGTGATAGCGAGATTTTTTTTAGTTGGTTATTTAACGACGCTGTATTAACTACTAGGGTATTTAGTATCGATGAGATTGGTGATAGCGAGATTTTTTTAGTTGGTTATTTAACGACGCTGTATTAACTACTAGGGTATTTAGCATCGATGAGATTGGTGATAGCGAGATTTTTTTTAGTTGGTTATTTAACGACGTTGTATTAACTACTAGGGTATTTAGCATCGATGAGATTGGTGATAGCGAGAATTTTTTTAGTTGGTTATTTAACGACGCTCTATTAACTACTAGGGTATTTAGCATCGATGAGATTGGTGATAGCGAGAATTTTTTTAGTTGGTTATTTAACGACGCTGTATTAACTATGTACTAGGGTATTTAGCATCGATGAGATTGGTGATAGCGAGATTTTTTTTAGTTGGTTATTTAACGACGCTGTATTAACTACTAGGGTATTTAATATCGATGAGATTGGTGATAGCGAGATGAGGCCGAGGATTCGCCATAGATTACCTTGCATTGACATTACGGTTGGGAAAAGCCTCGGAAGCGGGGATCGAACCTGAGCCCGAACGCAACTTCAGACTGGTGGGCAAGTGCCTTAACTGACTGAGCCACGCCGGTGGCTTTAACAAAATATGTAGTGAAGTACAGTACAAGTTTTCTACAACAATTTCCCAACACAAAAATGTAGCACACCTCAGAATCCTCCTCGCTATTGAACACAGTGAGTTGCACATTATTTAAATATTAATAGCTGCTAGAAACACGAGTGTCAACAATGTTTTCAAATTACCAGCAACATCTGTGCACCATTCTTTGTTCACAAAAACGTAACTGATCGGTTTCACAGTATTATATCGGATTCATTCTGTTTTACAGTACACTCTTGTAATGACAGGGAGTCACAGTGTCATTTCAGTGAACATCACTTACCAGGTCTCCACCACTTCGCAGTGAGCATCCAAGAATATGAGCACATCACCCACAGCTTCCTTTGCACCAGCCAATCGGGCTCGTATTAGCCCAGACCTCTCCTTGAGACGTATGAGGCGAACATTAGATGGAAGACGCGTCTTGAGGTAGTAGTCTAGCCTACCCTGCAGCTCCACTGTGGAACATGTAGACTGTGTAGATATTCATGGTGTAGACTGTATAGAGACATACATGGTATGCTGTGTCATAACAAACAACTCTATACAGTGACATATGTAATACAAGCTTATACATTAAATTTAGCACGTAGGTGACATTTATGGTGAACAAAGACAGTGCTGGAGCAGATACTCTTCAAATATCAGATTACCGTATTTCTTTACAATTATGTTACCAATTAAGATTAGGATGTATTTACATACTTGGCTTCTATACTGCTTTTCACGAGATTTAGTATTAGTATTAGTAGTATTTATTTATTTAACCTGGTAGAGATAAGGCCGTCAGGCCTTCTCTGCCCCTCTACCAGGGGATTACAACTATAACACGAACAATTAACATTAAATTTACAATTACAATTACAATTACAATAAAAATTAAAGTACAACAAGAATACCTGATTAATGAAAGCTAGACATTTTATCATAGAAGTTAAGAACAAAGAATATTTTTGTATTTACTAAATTACAAATTAAACCTACAATAACAAAATTCTATAGTGATGAAATTACCGGATATTGAAATATTTTGTGATAGATTAAGAGAACTATTTACAAGAAACCATGTCTGAACGAGTGTCAATTACTGACCAAGTGCCTAGTAAGTTTGCGTTTGAATTGAATTTTATTTCGACAGTCCCTGATGCTAGCAGGTAACGAATTCCAGAGTCTTGGCAGGGCTATTGTGAAAGAGGATGAGTATGAGGAGGTGCGATGGGATGGTATTGTTAGTATTGTTTCATGGTGAGAGCGTGTGTTCAGATTGTGGTGGGAAGAAAGGTAAGTGAAGCGAGACGACAGGTACGAAGGAATAGAAGAGTTCAAGATTTCGAAGAGAAGGAGAAGTGAATGTAAATTTCTTTTCTTATCTAGTTTAAGCCAACCTGTTGTTTCCAGGGATGGGATAATGTGATCATATTTACGAACATTGCTTACAAAACGTACACACAAATTACGAGCACATTGAAGTTTCGTTTTGTTGTCGCTGGAAAGGTCAGTCAGTAAAATGTCAGCATAGTCAAAATAGGGAAATACAAGCGTCTGCACAAGGGACTTTTTTAAGCAAGATTTAGTTCATAAGTTCCATCTTCGTGGCTACAATATTTTGTCTTGCCAAATGTAATATTTGAATTATCACCACTAACAGCGACTGAGTCTTAACAATACAACTAGGCAACAAATATTGCTTAAGCACGAATGGCTCGTGTTGTTCTGAGCAACTAAAAAGCCGCGATCTCCAGGAACTAAGTCGCAAGAAAGGAGATATAGTAGAGTCATATGTACTGTAAACAAAAGAAAAATTGAGTGGTGATGCCAATTCCGCATTGGAATAGGGGTGAAAAGTTGCTGTTAAGTGGTGGGATCGAATGCCTTGCATGTAAGCTTTTTGGTAGGTAAAAAGAGACTTTTTGTAATGTCGGGTATTAAATTAGAAAGATTAAGTTTGGTTAATTCAGATTTTTGGTAGAGTTTTGCATATAAACATTTGTCAGTAGGTGGGTATTAATAGATATCTGCCTTCCTTTGGTAATGCAATTGTAAAGAATTACTCTGATTGCTACTCACTTACTTATGGCTTTTAAGGAAACCGGAGGTTCATTGTCACCCTCACATAAGCCCGCCATCGGTTCCTATCCTGTGCAAGATTAATCCAGTCCCTATCATCATATCCCATCTTCCTCAAATCCATTTCAGTATTATCCTCCCATCTACGTATCGACCTCCCCTAAGATCTTTTTCTCTCCGGCCTTGCAACTAACACTCTACATGTATTTATGGATTCGCCCATAACTTACATGTCGTTGTCATCATCATCATCGCGTAAGATAAAGGAGAGGCATTGGATGTGGCCTGACCAGTTTGAATTAATAAAGAAAATTAATAAGCTGGTGCGGCATGTATGAACTTAGGACATATATTATGTTGAGACTGCGAAGAATTTGATTAGTGAATTAAATTTAACTTATATGAAACATATAGGCCTATGTATGTAATAAAAACATAAAAATTGTGTTTATATTTTCTGTTCTAGTACTAGTATTTTTTATTGTTACAGTTTAATGTTCTACGTTTTCAATGAACTTCTTTTTGTGACCTCATAAGAAATAAAATTTAATGTATTTTCTTATTGTATGGTCAAACGTTACCTTGAGTTTGAAGGGGAATATAAATAATTGAGTTTAATAGTAAAAGACACATGTTGTACAAAGATTCCCCAATTAACCGTGTAACTTTGTACCACCATTAAATGTCAAATTTCACCTATTTAAAACATGATTTTGGATGTTTATTATGTCTCAACCCATAAAATAATTTGCTTTTAAACACCAATTTCAATAGACACTATTTTAGGTAAGTATAAAAATATAATAAAAGTGGTACGAAGTTACCCAAATGCAGCATTTTAAAAGAAAATTAATCTAACATTTACTTCTAGCCTACTCATAATTTGTTTAATTGATTTTAATGTAACTAAATTATTGACAATGTTACCGGAACTCACCTCTGTCACTGCAATCATCCACCAAAACAATCTCCTTAAGCAGATGAGCGGGTGAGCCATTCAGAACACTATGAACAGTTCGGATGAGGGAGCTCCATGCTTCGTTGGTGAATATGATCACCACACTTGCAGTAGGCAGGTCTGTGTCGTATTTCAATTCCTTACACCTGTACAAATAGTAACAATACCGGATTCAAGGTTGATATCTTATGGGGTGGAAAGTACGTAAATCTCGAGAGTGTCAGTAGCGTGTATTTCGCTAGAGGTAAGCCTATTTAATATGAAATGCTTGGATTAACTAGCCTGATTTATTAATATAGACTAGTAGACTACAAAAAACATTTACCTACCTTGGATTTCGTGCATCTGGTAACGTTCTTGTATAAGGAATTTTATCACTAAGAATGATGTTAAAAGCCTCCTTCTTCATGCGCTCCTCGGCAATTTTTGCTTCCTCCCCCTGCAAATGAACTGCCACTCCCCCATCACCGAGACCTGTAATTTTCTTAGCTTCATCTTCCTTGACTTCAGCTTCATAAAGTTTTTCTTCCTGCAGAGTAAATTTTCGTATATCTGGCCTCGGAACCACATTATCTTCCCGTCGTAATTCCTGTTTCAGTCTTTGCACCCTTCTGTCAATAATAAGGGATTCCAACTCATCGTCTGTCAAATGATTCCCGAGTCGTTTAGCTGACCATATTACGAGCACCATACACAGGCAGAAAATTATAAGCACTAACCTTCTATTTCCAAACGATCTCAACGTCCTTTTCAATTGCATTGTTGTACACTGACAGTTCAACAAATACTTACACGTTTGTCCTCCATAACCTCACACAAATATTAGTTTCTTCGCTTATATGCAACTTATGCTTCCCCACATACGATAACTTGGACATTATACATGAGCACTATCTCCTACGGTTATGCGTTTCAGATAACAGAATTAATTAACCTGTGCCACCTATATCAGCATTGTAATGTGGCATTTCGGATAATACAACTGCAGAAATACCGCCACGAACGCCACTGATCAGAACAGCGACCGCCTGCGACCCTTCGACCGAACGGAATCGACTGTATGTAGGACTCGTGGTACAATACGAGTAATACGACTGGCATTCCAATTGACTCGCTTCAACAAACGTGTATAGCCTACGTTGTTGTTAACTGTCGGAAGAGAGGTCTGAACCTCGTAAGTGTATACGTTACGTTGAAGGCTACACAAGAGCAAGCCCATGCTAATATAATAATCCCTTCAATATAATAACAATTATTTATAACGGCAGGAATAAGGCGATATTCGACACGCCGATATACTGTATTAAATTTGTTTGCGTATTAGCTCTATTCATATTAGCTTATCCTCTGAATGACATTCTGGCTAATATGTAATATACCTATTATTAACAGTACATCTCACTTGATATGTCAGAGGAAGAGCAATTGCCCTCTTAATATGTAGTTAGTCGGGGATGTATGCTATGGAGGGGGGAAAGGAATTGGCCATCCTACTCCATTATCTCCTGGTCTAGTAGCCTCATAAGTGGTGCCTTCTTGGCATCACTAGTGAGGTTCAGATCTGTCTTCGGACAGCTGACTAAACAATAACATGTTAACTTTGTTTTATTCTCGAAAATAATATATTTCATGAAGGGCAAATTTGGTTATTCTTTCAGCACATTTTAAAGAAACAATGCTAAGACTGATAACCTATTCTTTAGTCTTTACGCAGTTACATAATTTTATTTGCGTTGCCATTATTATGTGGAAAAACTAGATAAAATATAATACGCGCACTGTCCAATTTGTGCTACTTGAAAATTCCACCATACCTGACAAACTAATTAATGCTAAAGAAAATATGACTTAGATGACAAAATAAAACATCACATCTGTGGCGAAGTATTAATATAAAATAAACGTCTTACAAAAATGTGCTACAGAAAATAGCACAGGAGAAAATTATATGTTACTAGAGCAGCACTTAACAGACATGCTGTTTTAAATGTAATATACAGGTTCAAGTACTAATTTTAATCTTAGAATTAATTTACTGTATATGCCAATGGGCTATATTTTGTTACACTTTAAGATTATTTATTGCTGCTTATCCTATTGCTCACATTGTTGAATAGATTGTAAATTTGCCAAGTTAAAAAAAATACTAGAGCAGCAACATGCTTCATAAATTGTGTGGTATACTAGGGACAAAAAATATGCTACAAGTAGAGATGGCCGATATTTCACAAACCGATATTTTGTCACAGATAAACCTGTGACTGATGACGCGAAATATCTGTGACAAAATATCGCTATCGAAATATGCTCCGTATTCAGTACTCTGTGACTGATATTTTCTCCTCTGCGTCATAGGTTTGCGCGTGCGCACGATACAATAACAGCAATCTGGCGGTAGTTTCTCCATCTTACTATAAATGATGTAGTGATTACACGATTTAAATAATAACACCATTGGTTACCAGTACTTAATCTTGTGTAAAATCCTGTCTGAACAACTGTTTTGTTTTGTAATTATTTTCCAATGTTTTTCCGAATACTTATGTTTCATTAATTTTTATTCTATGACTCAATATTATAATGTTAATGCACGACTTAAAATAATTTATCCATTATATTATATGCAATAAAAAGGATCAATTTTTAAAACGATTAGGATAATCATATAACCTCAATTTCTCCATACCCAACTACATTTAAAAATGATTAACTGATTCAACATCTATAATATAACCTCTTGGTACATGAGGTTAACTTTTGATATGTTACTGTTCAGTTAGGTAAGTATTTATTTGTTAATGGTATTAATGTACATAATTTCTTTGTTGGATTTTCCCATATAAATCACTGATGAGTGGGGTGTATAGAGAAATCGTATTCATATTTCACTGCTCTTCAATATTTCCTGCTAATTTTTATCGGTGTGACAAAATATCGGTGTGATTCATGCTACGTATCGATATAAAATATCGGTGTGACAAAATCACCGATAAAAGTCACAGATATTTAATTGTCACAGTCACAGTTGTCACAGATATTTGAAAATATCGTTTAAGCTCATCTCTAGCTACAAGGAAATTGCACCATTCTATAGGAGTGTGTATAGGCATCCAACAAACAAAAGTCAGTGCGCAGAAAGCAGCGGGCGTGATTGTCTCGCGCAGATGACGTATGCTTCCCGTCTCCAATCACACCACCGACACTATACGCATGCGCACGTATTATCTTCTTGTGCTGAACTGAACACGTGTTATTGCTACAGAGTCAGGGAGTCACATAGCGCTTTATATTAAATATTAATTTAATTTAAATATGAGGACAGTTCCAGTGAAGATAGATACCGATTGTGACTTAGAAAGAGACGATGTTGACATCTTGTAATGTTATATTCACTTAATTGGTTATTGTTACAACTGCTCTTTGAGTGCACATGTCCGCAACCGTAGCCGTTATAGCTATACCATAGCCGCTTATCAAAGAACCCGCCTACTGCAGGGGGGTAAGAGGGTTATAGCATGCGCGGCGCGAGGAGTCTGAGCTGAGTTTTGTTTGTAGGATACCTTTACTATGGGAAACAGCTCCTAGAGTACTGAACCATGCCTTGCCAAATGGATACGCTACCGGTACTGGGGGGGGGGGGGAGGGAAATACCTGGATAAATATGTGCTATAACTCAAAAATACTACCATGACTGGAAAAATATGTGCACATGCCTGGCGAAGTATGTCCTAGCGAGTGGCTACTATATAGTAGCCACTCGCTAGGACTATATAGCCTACTTGAGGGGGGAGGAGATATAACGAAAACTGGCAGCATGGTTGGATAACATTCTTCCGTTTACTGAATTAATGTTTTCCAACGTAGGTAAATCACTAAACAGAACACTGATATTCTCACTTTTCATTTAACATCTTGACTCGGTAATAGTAGTAGTATAATCTTTGTAATAGCACCGGTGCCGCACCCGAGGGTGACTAACATGATGAATGATTGATATACGATGAAAATGAACATTTCTGCACTGAACCTAAACAGACCGATGAATATAACTGGCAGCATGTCTGGCGTAATATGTGCTACTGTAAAAGAAAAACAAACTCCATATCAGGTAATGTTCTATTATACAAGAAAACAGCACCATATAAAAAGCATAACGTATATACAGGGATTTTGAGTAATGGAATTAGGATAAATGGTACAATTTGCTATAAGATTTATGTGTATCTAATGAACGGCGAATGAAATACCGTATTTACGCGAATCTAATGCATCATCGAATCTAATACGCACCCCAAATTTGAAACTTACAATCATATACCATAAAACGAGTTTGTTTCGAATGTAATGCGCATCAATGGCAGGATATGCTGCACTTATTTTCAAGAAGTTTAGTGCAGCTTTTTGGGGACCCTCGAAGGAGTCAATATCTACGTCAGCGCACTGATATCGCAATTCAGCGCGGTAATGTTACAAGTATTCTGGCGTCCTTCCCCGAGTCCTCTTATTTAGATGAGATTTTCTTCCTTTAGTTATTCGATTTATTTGTATTTTATTATAGAGAACCTCAGATATTCTATTACATTTAAATTTATATTTCGTACAACAATGGATCTGTACGTAAACTATCAGAACACAGAATTTATACAATTGGACTATTGTTACATGAAATGCGGTAAGTAAATTAGATTAGATTAGAGCTTTATTAGCCGAATAGAATTACAAGCATTCATGGCGTCGTCAGTACACAAGAAAAATGACATAACATACAATATAATCCAAAAATAGACTTAATTCGAAATAAATCTAACAGTTTAATATCAAGTGACATGCAATAAAAGAGAAAAAAAGAAAAAAAAAATATATAGGACAAGCTTGATCTTCAGTCACCACTATTCACTAATGTTTTCATCACTGGAATCCTCGGAGATGTCTACGTCAGTAGATTAATTTCCTCTTTCCCCGTCATCACAGTCTAGTATACTTACAGTCACGAAGATTGAGTTGTGAGGGTGCTAGGAACAATAGACTGTGCCGGTATTATTTCGTATTGTCTGTAGGCTAATGAGACGATATTAGCGATCCTAGTGGTTAGCAACTATCTATGGATGCATAGTTAGGCTACTACGTATTGAGCTTCGTGACTATATATACTAGACTGTGCCGTCATCCTCGTCGTTCCAGAGCACGTCATCTTCGCTGTCATTCAAAGCATTTGAAATGCAGCATTTCTTGAATAGGCCAACGAATAAATACCGGTAAATGAATAATTGTAACGAAGTCGAGAATCGCAGCAATGCGATATGCAGGCTTCGAGACTTCGGACCCGATAGAGCAGTTCAGTGGAAAATCCGCATAACGGCGTATTGAGTATAGTGGTAAAGCGTACAGTGGGTGGAGGTACTGTAGAATGAATGCCAACAAATACACAAAGGAAAACGCTCTGGATTTGAAGGTTCTGACGAATAATTTGGTTTTCATACAAACTGTGTCTGAAACTATTACACGGTTAGAAAAGTCAGAGCAAGAGATGCCGGAAGCCCTCAAATTAATTTAGAAAATGATGCAGAGAATTAATGAGACATCAAGTACACCGGTTACTGAACGTGTAAAACAGAAGTGGAAATCAATTTTATGTAAAAATAACGGATATGGAACAATGTGTAGCATAAAAAGCAAATTAGTGGACATAGTCACTCGAGAATAAAGGACTGTCTCTTAGAGACTGCAATGATGTTAGGTTTTTTCGTTTTGCTCCTATCACGTCATGCGACGTATAGTGCAGCTTTCTACAGTACAAACTTTGGCAGATAACCGAAAAAGATTTACGTTTGAGACACTGAGAATGTATCTTGTAGTAGGTACATTACAATTCGGTACTGTAACCGTACTTCCTAAAGACGACCAATAGGGTAAATGAAAAAATTAAAATTGCTACATGCTTATTTCCACCATTAACACTGTGTATAATTAGACACAAATGCTTATAAAAGACACATTATCATTGTGTAATGCATATTTACTTTCAGAATGTACATGTGTGTTTCCCCATACTACCGTACTCTACTCTAAATAGCAACGTTGTTACCTCAACACATCTCTATCTACCTGCAGCGAGTTAACAACCTATAGTGCATGCACAGTAAACTTATTGTATCGGGTCCAAAGTCTCGAAGTCTTATGACTAAGGCCGTGACATCGGTATATTATTTGTATTAGTTTCATGTCAATTGAAGGTGAACACAAGATGTCAGGCGTGTTTCAAGTACAGGCAGCAGAAGCGAATTTGACACACGCCTAAGCAAGCACTTTCCGTGTTCTGTATACGAATATTGCGTAAAAATCAAGACAATGCAATCATTGCATGTAAGGGTAAAAGGAGTCTTACAGATGTTTGACGAAAACGATGAAGCTTCCATAAGTAATGCCCAAAATCTCTTGATGACCCAAATATTAAAAAACAGTGGGAATATATTTCATCTAATTTTGGATTTATTCCCTCTACAATCCAATGTCTCGAAAAGACTGGTGTGAAATTGGTGGAGCAAATTTCGATAGTAAATAATCTCATCTCAAAAGTGAATGATCTGCAAGATTATATAAGCAAAAAGGTGTGTGCGAAAATTAATACGTAATAAAAAAAACCGATGGTTTCAATTCATTACGCAAAATTGCAAGAGTTTTGTCAGATGACAAGTGCGATTGTTATCAACTTGATGTAGAAATGGATGATGTTAAATATTTTACATATGCCCCCTTGGTTTCAGCCGATGTTGAACGCAGTTTTTCCGCATACAAGGTTATACTATCCGACACTCGGAGTCATTTTCATTTGAAACTTTGAAAATGAATATTGTTGTTTATTGCAGCAGGAACCGAAACCAGGCAAACTACATGCAAGAAAAGTAAGGTACGGAATAGATATGATAAATTAATGTAACAGTTAAATATAGGGAAAGCAAAATTGTGCGCCATATACGTTTTCGGCATTCTAAAACTGTAATGCAAAATTCTAAATATTATATATATAACTTTTCAGACCACATTTGTGACAATTTAATATGATTTCCAACATTATTCTCAACCCCACCAGCATTTTAGATCTTTCCGATGTTAGGCTAACCCTTATATACAATGACTGTATTGTCTTGATTTTATGATACGCAATATTCGTATACAAAACACGGAACGTGCTTGCTTAGACGTGTAGCCTATCAAATTCGCTTCCGCTGCCTGTACTTGAAACACGTCGATTACATTCTGTCCGGCGTTGTGTGTACCCGCAAACTACGTACGGAACGGATTTGTACTCGAATCTAATGCGCACCCAAATTTTGAATACTACATCTGAACAAAAAAAGGTGCGCATTAGATTCGCGTAAATAGATATGTTATGATTTATGAATAACAGTTAATGTTCCATTAATAATAATAATAATAATAATAATAATAATAATAATAATAATAATAATAATAATAATAATAATAATAATAATAATAATATACATCTGAAGTCTGATTAGTGTAATATGTTACTAGTCAGCGATGTATGCAACAGAGGGGAAAGAAAATGGCCACCCTACCCCATTATCTCCTGTCTTAGTTTCCACACGAGTGATTCCTTATTGGTGTTACTTATTAGGTTCAAATCTGTCTTCGGACAGCTGACCAAATAATAATAATAATAATAATAATAATAATAATAATAATAATAATAATAATAATAATAATAATAATGCATTAAAACACAATGTACTATTAAAGGTCTTGCCACACAGAATGCGGGCTACCGCAGCGTCCTGCGATCCTAGCACGCAGCGGGAAGGACGCTGAACTGTTTTACACAATATTGCAGCATCCCCGTCATACACGCGCAGTTCTAACGCAGCGGGCTGGAGGAGGACGCAGCGGGCTAGTTTCAGTTTGTGTTTCGAGTCTGTTGCCCGTTGCGTTCTGCGTTCTAGTAGGAACATGGAGACTGAAAAACTCATAGAAGAGGTACGGAAATATAAATTTTTGTACGATTCCGGACATCTGGAGTACAAAAACGTTGTGAAGAAGGCGGAGAAATGGAAGGAAATAGGATTTGCCTTGAACTTAGAAGGTAAGTGTATTATATACTTTGTATTTCAACATAGTTTCATTTATGTCGATATTACGTAATTTACGTAACACAGAAAATAGGAATCCAGTAAAATTAATAAGACATTTAGCCTACATACTAATAAAAGGAGTAGAAATCTAAGAATTAGGCCTAATAAATAATTTACATAATAATAGAAGCAGAAATCTAAGAATTAATTATTATTAAGTAATTCACATAATCATAGTAAGAGATAGAAATCTAATAATTAATAAGTAATTTACAGAATAATTGAAGCAGGAATCTACTATGTATAAATATTTTTATAATGAATCATTATTGAAATAATTGACAAAATGTTGTCGAACTTCCAAAGCAGCACTGTTTGCTCTGCGGTTACTTAGTGTTTGAGAAAGCAGAATCCACTCTATGTTATCATAGATTTCGCACCGTCCGCACGCGGGTGGCACATATGTCACGCATTGGTTTCAATGCCTTATAACTTTTTTGTAAATTGATTTTTGACTTATTTCTTTTCAGATCTGTATAAAGTAAACTTGGGAGACACACCATGGAGAGATTGAATCCTGAACAGCGCACGAAACTGATTGAACTTTATTTTGAGGATCAAAGGTCCATCATCCTCACTCAAGAGCATACCGTCGGCACTTCCATGTGCGCCACTGTCCTCATCAGACTACGATTCTGCGTCTGGTAGCACGATTTCGTCAAAATTATTCAGTCTGCGATCGCCCAAGAACGGGTAGACGACGTTCAGTTCGAATTCCCGAAAACATTGAGCGAGTGAGGGACAGCATTAATGACAAACCTGAAACATCAACCCGAAGACGTGCCGCTCAGCTTGGCATGAATCGAAGGTCGCTGCAAAGGATTTTAAGGACTGATTTGAAATTGTTCCCATACAAACTGCAACTGGTGCAGAGAGTGTCTCCCGCAGATGCACAAGCCCGTCTCAGGTATGCAGTTCGCTTCCAAAACTTGGCAAGGGAACAACAGGACTTTCTCCAGAATCTGATAATGAGTGACGAAGCCCATTTCCACCTAAATGGTGTTGTCAAGAAACAAAACTGCCGAATATGGGCACGGGAAAACTCCAAGGCCATTGTTCCGCGTGATTTGCATCCAATAAGATGTACGGTGTGGTGTGGTGTAACCTCAGAACGGATCATCGGTCCGTATTTCTTTGAAGAGAAAGTGCTGTCGTAACAGTAACAGGAGAGCGGTATCGCAACATGATCAGGGACTTTCTCAGACCAGCTGTGGCGAATAATGCTGCACACTGGTTTCAGAAGATGGAGCCACTGCTCACACAGCACGTGAAACCAGAGCACTGTTAACAGAACTTTTTGGCGAGCGAGTGGTATCCCGGTTTGCTGATTTCAACTGGCCATCACGTTCCCCAGACTTGACAGTCCCAGATTTTTTCCTTTGGAGATATTTGAAAGAACGTGTATACGTCAACAAACCAGCAACCATCGAGCAGCTCAAAGACAACATACGGGCCGAGATTCTTGAGTTGCAGTCAGCAATTCTTCGCAAAGTTATGGACAATACACTAAAAAGAACCACTCTTTGTGAACTACGAATGGCGGTCATTTGAAGGACATAATTTTTCATACCTAGTGTTTTCACATTTCCCAACAGTGTACTTCTCATCTCAGACAGGAATAATTTTGTGCATGCTCAAACAAAAAAGTTACAAGGCATTGAAACCAATGCGTGACATATGTGCCACCCTTAAATAGATAGATACACAATAGCCACTCGAAATAGAAACTGAGCAGAATCCACTCTATGTTATCATAGATTTCGTACCGTCCGCACGCACTAGTATATCGCTGTACGTGTGTGTGACGTCTTTGATCGCAGTCTGCTGCGTTTTTCTGCAACGTCCTGCCCGCTGCGTTAGCCCGCATTCTGTGTGGCAAAGCCTTAAGAAGACGAGTAAAGAACTGTTTTTGAGCCACAGACAATTTAAGAATTAACTGGTTTACTACGTGGTATACACCCATGCGAAAATACGGTATTCAGTAAATACCGATGGTGTTGTTATTTATCCATGTGAGTAATACTAAGCTTATACTTGACAAAATATGTGCTGCTCGAAAATAACCTAATGAATAAGAAAACGTGGTAATATGTGCTACTGAAAAACCATAATACTGTATCTATAATTCTAGAATATAGAACAATAGGCCTACTTAAGAAAATACGTGCTACTGGAAAAGCATTATAAATAATAAAATTTGTTCTACTGGAAAATAACACCATGCTTGCAAAAGGAATTATTATTCTTAAGTAGCACCTGCCTGGCGAAATATGTCGTAATAAAGAGTAGCATAATGTGTGGAAATATCTGTGGTAACGGTACTGAAAAATAGCATAATTCCTGGTAAAATACTTTCTACTGGAAAATACTACTATGTCTGGGAAAATAAGTAAGCGTATTTGTGGAAAATAATACCAAACATCTCAAAATACGCTTGATTTAATCAAAATCTCAAGTTTTATCAAATCGATCGATAGGCCTACGTTATAGGCTGACTACAGATAAAAGCAATTTATTAATTACATATATGCTGCACTTTAGCAAGACTTGTCCATAAAATTTGTTAGACGGTGCTGTCAATTACAAAAATATAATAAAAAATTGGTTTAGTTGTTAAAGTCCTTCTGTCTCTAAAAGGAAGATTGAATCATTCAGCCTACTGTATTTTTTTAAGTTCTATATTTAGGCTATTCAATTCAATAGCAGATTCTACAATACTCTAAATATTTTATCGTTTTATTACTGTAGTATCTCACCATACAGAATAGTATTATTCGTTACTCAGAAGACGACGAGCGGAAGGTATGTAACGTTCTTGACTGTGGGTGTTGATTATCATAAACATCGCTCAGATAAGCATTCCAGTAGACAGGTTATTACTCATGTCGAAAACATTAGTAATAATATGCGAATGTACATTAAAATATAATAATTATTTTAATAAAGTAACTATTAATAATTGCTTAATTTGTCTATAATACTAATTGTAATTAATAGATAAACTTCTCACTTTCTAAGCACAATAGCAATGACTAGAAACAGATAATTTTTTAATAAATAATATCGCTACTACTGAGTCACAAAATGTAAGCATTACTATCACTAACTTTCTTCCCTCTTGCCACCTCACCTCTCACTCTTCATCTCGCGAGTAACAACGAACAATATATTTTCTTCCGCATTGCTGCTTCTGAGAAGAGGGGATTTACATACACTGCTAAAAGCAAATTTAAACACATTTCAACATTTTAAAAAACCTATTGTTTTATTTGGCACATGTACAACACGGAAATATACAAGATAGTTTATTTATTCTTTCCCGACGTTTTGCTTTTCTTCTCGCTTTCCTTGTTTCCTCCAGATTTAACTTTTTTCTCAACTTTTTCTTCTCCCTCTTTAGCAAGAAACAGCAAATCCCTTACCTCGACCAGACCTTGCAGAGTAACTTTGTACATTACTGCATATTTCTTGGGCAGAAACGTGTCTTCCTCCGTAGAACCCGATACTTCCTGTGAAATTCGAGAGGAATCTCTCCCGTTTTTGTCATTCTTCGTCTCCTTTTTGGGTTTATTATTCAATCTCTCCGGGGCGACATATCGGACCCTGAAAGCCGCTTTCTGGTGTGGAGACACTACCAACTCATTGCGGTCTGTCAGTCCTTCGAGGCAGAACAAGGGTTCCAGACTCTCTAACGAGGCATAAACCGTTTTTAATTCCTGTTCTATCTCTGGACTTACTTTCAGCTCCATGTTCTTTGTTTGCTCGTGACTCTTGTTTTGTTTTCCCAGTTTCTCTTTCTTTTCTTTTCCCTTTTCATCTTTATTTCCTTTTCCTTTTTTGTCCTTCATATTTTTTCCTTCGTTCTTTGCAGCTGAGGTCTTAGGAGATGTCGGTTTATCCACGGCCGCTTTGAAAAAAATCTGTTCCACCCGGATTGGAAGAGGTGCATCACATGTGTTAATGATCTGAAAAATAATAGCAGAAACACGTTCTACAGCATTTCCGAGGACTAACAAGCTGAGAGGGGAAGCACAGTCTAGTATATAAGTCACGAAGCTCAATACGTAGTAAATATGCATCCATAGATAGTTGTTAACCACTAGGATAGCTAATATCGCCTCATTACGACAATGCGAAATAGTACCGGCGCAGTCTATTGTTTCTAGCATCCTCATAACTCAAGCCTCGTGACTGTATATACTAGACTGTGGAGAAAGTAAGATCCCTCTTTTTATCCGTTCTACAATCAAAACTAGTTACATCTCTGCCACGTATTTGTAGTTCCAGTAGTGGCGGAATTCATATATTTAATCAATTACAATTTTTGCCCATATTTTATGAAATAAAGCTATGACTTCATAAAATGGGTTTTATGTTTTTTTAACCAGGACGACTAGCCTATGTCTCATTTTAACAAAAACTAAACAAAAGGAATAACTGAATAAGGTCCAATTGTACGACTGCGGAATAAATCTTGGAATAACTATTCGTGAAATAGCCCCATTATAGAATAAATGGAGTACCGTGTTGTACGACGTTCGTTTATTTCAAGATTATTTAGTCCATAGTTAGCCGAATTAGAACAGAAGTTGGCAATGTTTTAGATGGTGTCACAGTCTAGTACATACACGAAACTTGAGTTGTTGAGGGTACTTGGAACAATAGACTGTGCCGGTACTATTTCGTATTGTCTGTAATGAGACAATAGTAGCGGTCCTAGTGGTTAGCAACTATCTGTGGATGCATATTTCCTACGTATTGAGCTTCGTGACTATATATATTAGACTGTGATAGTGTTTTGTTTATAAGGTGCATTCACAATACCAGTATTTTTTTAACATTTCTGAACAGACTATTGCTATTTTGTCTACGTAATTTATTAAAGAAATGGATAAATTAAAAAATAATTACAAATCAAAACTATAAGATAAAAGATACACTTAAGCTAGTTGAGATAGTGAATGACTGTAAGGACGTGCTAAAAAACTGATGTCATAACGTCAAAGACAAGAAAGGATATGGGAGTCTATAGCTAGTTTACTTAATGCTCAGACTATTACCTATAGAAAAGCAGAACGTAATACTGATATTATAATATTGCCTAATTTGCTTGAAGTTTAATTTTAAATATTAAAAAATTACCATTTCTTTACAATGATGAAATGTTAATTATTTTTACCTATCTGTCATGTTTCAAATCATCATTGATTACTCGTAATTCCATCACGCTTAAAACAGTAATTTTTTAGTCTTGCCAGAAATTCTTTATCGTAACATTTATTTCATAGTTCAGGTCTATTATACCGGTACATTATTTTCTTTTATTTCCGCGTTCTCAAAAATACATTATATGCTAATTCACAATCAGGATCAGAGATCCATGCCTAATGTTGCTGCCATTTTATTATTTATTCTCTAGATAACATTTTAACAGCAACTGAAAGCACGGAATAGCTTATTCGTAAGATATCCTCTGGATAATGCACTATTCCGAGTTCGTACAACACATTTCTCTCGTAACAATGGAATTAATTTTTTGGCCGATCGTGTTTTTTTTAACAACCTTACCGATGTTGTTGGTAGGCCTTGTAAACTTACAACATATGTGCGGTAAGTACGAGTAAATAAATCAAATCAACTTTTATTTATTTATTTGAAATAACCTATCTATTAATGACGCGCACTGCTATATGCTATGAGAAAATAACTAAATGTCTTATTATACCTGCACTCGTTGGAGTGGAGATTTGTAAGAAAACGGGAATTAATGTAGATAAGAACCCAGATCACAGATATGATCTAGGATAAGACGTAAGCACAGTCTCGTATATACAGTCGCGAAGCTCAATACGTAGTAAATATGCAAACATTAGATAGTTGCTCACCACTAGGATCGCTAATATCGCCTCATTACAGGCAATGCAAAATAGTACCGTCACAGTCTATTATTTCTAGAACCCTCAAAACTCAAGAAGCGTGAAAACCATTTCTGACGACTTCCGGTTGTTGCTCTAAGCGTCACTCGTAGGGTCGTTGCTGAACCCGAAAACATCCATGGAGTAAAATACTATTCAAGCATTAACCTGTACCGGTATGCAATTTATTTACGGTGATTTATAATTAATGTGTAACCTACAAACATTTTCCATATGCTCTTTATTTATATTGATGTATAATTTAATGTGTCACCTACCTACTTCTTTGAAGACAAAATAAACTTTCTATAATTTATTTTATTACAACATTTTCACAATCGCCGCCGAATAATAACAAATGAATAACACCTATCGACAAATACGAATAGTAACAAATTAGTGACACTTATCGACAAATAACAAACGGCGATCATACATGTTAGCGTCCAAAAACAAACTATTTATGTAAATTAAAAATGATTAATAATAATTTATCTTTTCATTAAGATCAGTCAAAAAATAGTATTCAATACACGTGTTAAGTGCATAACAGAATCTCGGAAATAGAGAAGACGAGATGAAGTCGAGTCTTCTCTAACTTTTCCTCGATTCTGTTATAAATAGGGCTCGGAAGTTGATGACCTAATAATAATAATAATAATAATAATAATAATAATAATAATAATAATAATAATAATAATAATAATAATCATCATCTCCTTTTTACTTCAACCGACGTCATGGGTGCATATTTGAAACAATCAAGGTCCTCTGGTGAAAAATCTTCATCAAAAACACTGAAGTCAAAATTTTCACTTTGCAGAACTTTCTCGACTTTACACATTGACTGGTACCCAATGTTATTTTCCAATACCTTTTTCATTTTCTGTCTGACTTCGTGTCCAATTTTCCCTACACTTTCTTACAAATTGTTAACTCGCAGTAGTTCATACACTCTATGAAGAGCAAGATTCATGCATGATATGTGAACCATTTTTGTGTAAAATGATTTAATTTCGTGCCCGCTTTCACCATATTATATCTGGCTGTATCTGCAATTTCTTTAATTTCACACAACTTATAAAATAGTAGGCTATAGCCTACTTCCATCTGTAGAAAATATATCGTCATCAAACTATGTCACTAACTGTAGCAAAAAACGTAGTCTATTTTACTTCACTTTTGGCATTTGTACGTCTTCACTTCTGAGGTACTGCGGGCACTGCAGCTGCAATATTTGTTCTGTTGCGTTGAATGGGGGAAGCACTTAACACACGTGATCAAGAGTCCAGGCTGATGCAACCAAATTGCGTAAGCAATCTGCAGTAGGTTACCGAATATGGACTACGACCACACGTAAAAAAAAGTCCGTTGAAAGCAGAAAAGGGCAAAAAATGCAACAAAAGTACTATATTTCCTTAAAAGTGACCAATATACAATATAAGATCGAAAAATTCAGGAAAATGCAAAATCAAAGTAGGCTATATTGGTTCGTGTTGAAGTGAAACGAGCTTAGGCTACATTGCATCCTGGATCGTCTGTGATGTCTCAGAAGAAAGATGATATTTCATCAACTTTCGAGCCCTAGTTATAATGCATTTACCACGCTTGTATCGCAATATACTACTCGTATTATCGGGACTTTATTCCATGTCGTACAACTAGACTACAGTTCGCAACTCGAGTACATTAAAAGTAAAAATTATTTCGTTTAGCCCTATTTAAAAACAATATCACTCAAGATCACATCAAGGTGGACGGAATTTCCTGCCTGTTAACAATAGCAACAACAATGGAGTGGGTGAGATAGCAATAAATTCCAGTTCCTCAAATTCTTTTCAGGGCCGCAGATACTAGTAGCAGACGGTAAATTACCTCGATATTACATTCGGCGCTCCTCCCCTCAAAGCGATAGAGGAGGAAGTCGGGGTTAAATGTGAATTTAGGCTCAACGCCTCTGCCACTCAGCATCAGGGGAAGAACTGTGACGTCACTCCACACTTCGAGGTACTCTTTCACCTATACATAAAAAGAGAGAAACTCGGAGTTAAAAGCAGAAAAAAACAGACTCATGAGTCCGTACAAGTGAATCAATAGCCAAAGGCTAGGACATCAAATTTCCACATCAAAGATCCAGGTTCAAATCGTAACTAGTCTAAGAGGAATAATTTGTGATAGACAAATAGTGTATAGTGTTGAAGCAGGTTATAACAATCATCCTTACATAGACGTCCGTCGAATTAGCTCTATGGTAGCGCGTCTGCCTCCAGATAAGCTAGTCCGGGTTCGATTTCCGACGGAGTCCGAGACTTTAGTATAAAATTTCTACCTCAGGACTAGGAGAGGTGACGGTACACAACTTCCAATCACTAGATTGTGCACCAATATGCCTGGGTCAGTGGGACACAAATTATTTATTGATCTGGGATGTGTGTAAAATGGATAATTAAAGAAGTTATAATAACCAAGTTTGTTTATATGGGTTCGTTTTTACGCTCGTCCCGTAGGCAAAAGTTATGAGCTGGGAAAGAATTTATATGTAAATACATAATTACTAATAAAGCTAATCAATTATATTTTGCATTATCTTTATGTTTCACAATGTGTAGAGTTGAAAAATGCTACTTTTATTTTCCATATTTCTCCATATTTCGGAGTTTAGTACAGCTATATTTTAATTAATTTCCATATACTTTCCATATTTCATATAAAACAGTCCATATTAGGCCTATATTAAACTTAACAATAAAATAAAATTTCATTAACTTTTAAAAATACATCCCAACAATAGTTTTAAACATTTTCAGTAATTCCTTCAAAATCAGAGTTATTTGAAAATTAACAGTCCTCTAAACATGGGAAAGCAAGTTAAGAAACTGTAGGCCTATTATTTTAATTTTGAAGTTTGTAACAGAAAACATGTGCAGCTTCATACTTGTATGACAGAATACACAATTGGTTCAGTTCTGTTAATCATTCTATAAAGACGGTAAATCAGTGGCGGCTGATTGACTGAGGCAAGTGAGGCCGGACCTCAGTCACTTGGCTTAACTGAAATCAAATTTTGTCTTTTTATACAATGTATTAGTTATTTCAATGAAGCATATATCGCTGTAGAACCATTTGAAAACTTTGTGATGTATATAGATCAGTTTTGCAGTAAAATTTGCTCCTGAGGCCAGGATCGCTCGTGCCGGGTCTGGCTTGTGATGTATATAGACCTGTTTTGCAGTAAAATTTGTTCCTGAGGCCAGAATAGCTCGTGCCGGGTCTGGCTTTTGAATTTCCTGTATTTTCGCGGGCTTTGAGCTTGCGCTTAAAACGTACTCTTTCACCTTTCGTCTGGCCTCGTGGCCTGGTCAGGGTTCCCTCCTCCCATCTATGGGCCGGCCTCAAGGGTAGAGTGGGGTGGGAATAGCAATGGTGACTTTTCCTAAATAGGCCATAAATAACAAAAATTCCAGCTCTTTGGCAGGCAGAGACCCACACTATTCTCTCCCCTTATGTCTTAGTTTATGACTTAAGCTAGGGTGTTGTACTATTGTACTTCGTAGTACAGTAGTGAATCTGGGCCAATGTTGTTACATATTTCGAGAAAATATAAACAGAAACAAATGCGAGAAATAATGCTGGTGTGGTTAATTCATTGTTAGAGTGTCCTTTTTCGAGGAGAAATAAGATTGAAAGAAAGGAAGTCTTAAATAAAGAGAGAGACTACCGAGATACCTACGACATCGCTGACAATTTTTCTGACACATAATCTTAAAACGCGAGTTTCTATTGTATCCTGGTATGGGCAACATAAATGGTTAAGTGGTAATGTGGTGCAAAATAAACTTCTCTGTTGGGCTTGTTCGTTACTGCCAAGGGGAAAAAAAATAAAAATAAAAGAAAGAAAGGGGAATTTCAACACATGATATGAGATGCTTCATCACACTGAAACAATCACTGAAATTCACAGCATAACAGCTTATTCTGGTGAGTGAAATTATTATTTTTCATTAAAAGTAGGCTAATAATATTATAATAATAACAATAATAATACAGTAATAATGATATTAATAATATAATAACAATAGCGCAATAATTAATATCATAAATAAACATTTCCTATCGGAGGCACTTAAACTAGTTGCATCTGGCTTCACCGAGGATTTCGATCACCGGCCGCTACTGCGGTAAATATGTCAAAAGTATCACATACAACAACTTTAAAATTAAGAAGTTACATTTCAGAATTTGAAGTTAATGGTTTATCAACTGACAATAAAATATTATTTTGTAATTTGTGTCAGTGTGCAGTATCGTCTACACAAAAGGTCCTGGTACGACAACATATTTAAGACAGCAAACATCAGGCTAACAAACAACGAAATTTCAAGCAGAGACAATTGTTTTTGACAGAACCAACAACAGCGAATGTAAGGTCCGAGTTTAACATCGATCTGTGGGATTCTCTCATCTCTGCTGAGATTCCTCTCTACAAACTGAAGAATGAGTGCTTCAGGGAACTCCTTGAGAAATATACTCAACACGAATCCCGGTTGAGTCAACACTTAGGAAGACGTAGGCTATGCTCCATCCAGCTACCATGAGGCAGTACAGGAGATAAGAGATGAAATTAAAGATAGTCCAATTTGGGTTTCCATCAATGAGACTACAGACAATGAAGGTAGGCTTGTTAGCAATGTAGTTATTGGTTTGTTAAGTGAACAATATTCACATAACAAAACAGTACAATGAAAGATAAGGTACGTCCATTATAGTCTTCGTTTAGTTTGATTAAACTGTACTAATATTTAATGTAGATAGTTATTTTTTAAATAATTTTAAGTCCATATTTAATTCCATATTTTGATAAAAATAAGTAGGGTAAAGGTTGGTAATACTGTGATACGAGTAATATTGTGATAGTTCTTGAGAATTTATTATAATTTTACTGAGCGAGAGAAGGACCGGTTTTGTGCAGCAACTTGTCCACGAACATTCCCTTAATATGTTGACGCGAAAAACCGATCTTTCTCTCGCTCAGTAAAATTGTAATAAATTCTCAAAAAGAACTATCACAATATTACTCGTATCACAGTATTACCAACCTTTACCCTATATATTAGTAATATGCGTTACAAGAGCGGTATGTTGAAGTTTTCATGTTCGAGGAAAAGTTTGAAAAAGCGAAACGTACCGTAGTTGAGTTTTTTTTAATTTCCGAGAATTGAAAGAAAACATACCGCTCGTGTATCGTTCATTATTTTGTGCGAAGATCGTTTATTACATACCTGAAAGACGAATTTCTAATTAGTTGCAATGAAATCTCCATCTTGGTTTCTGTTCAATGACGGCAAATTTGCAAAACAAAAATATCTATCTTCAACATTGTTGCTTTAAAATGTTTTCTGTGTTTACTATACTCCAGCAGGCCGTGATATACGTCTGTCTTTTTTTTTCCCCCAGTCTATGATGAGTCTGGAATCTTGTTGATTTTTTTCACGGCTTCCTTAATGTTACTTGCATCACGAATGCAGTAACTTTAGTGGAGTTGTAGAGTTTACTTAATTTTTGCAAATATTTAAAAACAATAATTAACAGTGCAATTTAGGTGAAATTGCAGTGGTAAGTTTCCAATTTATAATTATTACTATATTGAACGTCTCTAAAAATAATACGTTAAAAGCCTAAAGCAGTAAAATCAATATGTCACTTAAGCGGTAAGAAGAGGGAAATTGTTATGTGTGTTAGGTTGGGAATACTGAATGTGGAATTTTGTACTTTCCGCGTATTGGTTTTGTGCGGAAACCAAGCAAATACGCACGATCTCGCACAAAATATATTTACATATTTCATACATTTTTAGTCCATATACAGTAAATCCGTTCCCTGGTTATGAGCATTAACAATAATGTTAACAGTTACCTTCTCGTTTCTATAGCAGTCTAATACACGTTGCAGAAATATGTGTAGGATTTCAGTTTGAATGTAAATCATAATTAAATGTGTGATATAAAATAATTGTTAACAACACATCAAGCAAGAAACGCAGAATAATTAACACGGCCTTAAGATTTAAAAGATCTTATTGATCTAAGTTAAGAACTATTTGTTGGCGAGTCCTTCATTGAGAGTAGCAGTTAAATCACTTCAGAGGGATGGGGATGCACGTTAGAGTCGAGATTGCGAAACGCCATAGAAAGCATCTGAACACCAGCCCGGCCAAACATCATCCGAAAACTTCGCACTTGAAGAGACATGTGCGAACGAAGGCATGGCAACCAAAGAAAGAATCGGAGGGATTCTCAAAAACATCACGTAATAACTAAAAAATAAATTAGTCTGAAAAGCTCCTTCTCCTTCTCCTTCACCTTCTTCTTCTTCTTCTTCTTCTTCTTCTTCTTCTTCTTCTTCTTCTTCTTCTTCTTCTTCTTCTTCTTACAATGGCACTATGACTATCAGTTGAGTATTGGCTTCCTTCTATTGAATGGTTAGTCAGAACAAGGCTATAACCCTATTTTTTGTGTTAAGCATGGAGAATAGTAATATACGTTACAAGAGCGGTATGTTGACATTTTCATGTTCGAGGAAAAGATTGAAAAAGCGAAACGTAGTTGAGCTTTTTTAATTTCCGAGAACATGAAAACAAACATACCGCTCGTGTATCGTACATTATTTTGTGCGAATATCGTTTATTACATACCTGAAAGACGAATTTCTAATTAGTTGCAATGAAATCTCCATGTTGGTTTCTGTTTAATGACGCCAACTTCGGAACACCAAAATATCTTTCTTCAACATTGTTGCTGTAAAATGTTTTCTGTGTTTACTATACTCCAGCAGGCCGTGATATACGTCTGTCTTTTTTTTCCCCCAGTCTATAAATGCGAACTTAAAACAAACGGTAAGGTTATGTAATGATTTATTTTTCATTTTAATATTTTAACAATATTATTTATATAACATATTGCAGTAATAACATCCGCATCTGGAATCTCGTTGATTTTTTCACGGCTTCCTTAATGTTACTTGTATCAGGAATGCAATAAGTTTCGTGGAGTAGTAGACTTTACTTAATTTTTGCAAATATTTAAAAACAATAATTAACATTGCAATTTAGGTGAAATTGCAGTGGTAAGTTTCCAATTTATAATTATTACTATGTTAAACGTCTCTAAAAATAATATGTTAAAAGCCTAAAGCAGTAAAATGAATGTCGCGCTTAAGCGGTAAGAAGAGGGAAATTGTTATGTGTGTTACGTTGGGAATAGTGAATGTGGTATTTCACACTTACCGCGTATTGGTTCAGTGCGGAAAACAAGCAAATACGCACGATCTCGCACAAAAGTTATTTTTGGAGCCCAATGAATACTTACATTCATTCATTGTTTTCTGGCCAAGGACAGGTCTTTCATTGCAAACCCAGCATTCCTCAGTCTTTCCTATTTCCCGTCTTCCTTTTAGTCACCACATTTACCCCTTATCATCTAATATTTCTTCTGCCCCGAACTGTTCTTCCGTTCACCACTCCTTCCAGTGCATTCTTCAGTAGGCAGTTTCTTCTCAGCCAGTGACCCAACCTATTCCTTTTTCTCTTTCTCATCGTTTCAGCATCATTCTTTCTTCTCCCACTCTTTCCAACACAGCTTCATTTCTTATTCTGTCTGTCCATTTCACACGCTCCATTCTTCTCCATATCTATATTTCAAATGTTTCTAGTCACTTTCTTCACTTCGTCGTAATGTCCATATTTCTGTCCCATACAATGCCACACTTCACACAAAGCACTTCACTAGTCTCTTCCTTAGTTCTTTTTCCAGAGGTCCGTAGAAGATGCTCCTTTTTCTATTAAAAGCTTCCCTAGTCTTTACCTTTCTGGCAGCAGTTCATGTTACTGCTTAAAGTACATTTCAAATGTTTGAAGCTATTCAATTCCGTTACTGCCTCATTTACAATTCAAAAGTTTACCTTCTTTATTTTTCTTCCTATGACCATAGTTTGCGTCTTATATGCATTTATCTTATACTGTAGGATTTCAATTTGAATGTAAGTCATAATTAAAATATAAAAATGTAATTGAAGAAAGAAACGCAGAAGAATTTTTGCGGACATAAGCTTTGCATGATGTTATTGATCTAAACTAATATTTGTCGACTTATGCAACCAGGAAAACATTTCTTGCAGTGAAAACTAGTGCTTTCGGAGTAGCAGCTCGGCGCTTCAAAGGGTTGGGGATTCACCCTAAATTGGAGACTACGGGATGCCTTAGAAAGCACCCGAATATCAGCCCGGCCACATATTATCCGAACACTTCGTACCTGAAGAAGCATGTGGGAACAAGGGACTGGCGACTAGAGAAAGAATTGGAGGAATTCTCAAAAACAGCAGGTAATAGCTAGAAAAATTAGTTAGTCTAAAAGCTCATTCTTCTTCTTAGAATTTGTATTATATTGTAGACTATTTATTTACATTGCAATAATGAACACGTTTTTCGTTATGAAATTATGTCCACCATTCAGATCAAGTACGCGTGCTTGAAATCCTTAAGAAATACTTATAATTATATAGTACTTGTATTTAAATTTCGTAGCTTTGTTTGCAGAGCTTCATAATTAAAAACACTATATTAAGACGACCTTGTCACGCAAAGAAACCAATTTGTTAACATGCAGGTACGTAACTTCGTTATCGTGCACTATATACCACTTAATCTTAAACTATTAATCATTCCGTATTCACGCAGAGCACTGATAACATATCTAAGAACTAATATGAGGCATTCAGAAGCCACAATGGCTAACCCCACCTTAACACGTGACTAAGTTACGTCGTAACTCTAGATTACTAATCATTTGTCTAACAGACAATTTAGATTGGCAGCATTGCTAATTTAAGATATTCCTGTTTGCTCGAGAGCTATGTCGGTTTTAGTACCTTCATCAGTCTACATAAAAAGGATGTTGCTGTGATGATTGTTGAAAGTTACTGAATTTTTAATTATTAATTTTGGATTTTAGGTGCAGTTAAAGCCTATTTTGTTTCTGAAGAATCAGACTCATATCCTAGATCATATTATATACCCAGATTACTCGGCGTTATAGGTTTTGACGGTAACAAATTTTGTCAGGTTTACTATGCTGCCATCTAGTTGTTACATAAGGCGTCACGTCATAATTCCCATTTGAATTGCATTAGCTATTGTACTGCCATCTCTCGATTGTTTACGGCGGACGGGTGGCGATCCTGGCGGTTGTTCTCTTCAAAGTGCAACCGATTTTATCGTAGGAATGAGCAATCTATATGTGATCTGGGCTCATATTAAGTTGTATTAACACGTTTCATGGATTGTAAAGTTATAAGGGCCAGGAAATTTATGCCCTAAAACCTACTAAATATGCATGCAAGATTCCTTTAGAAACCTTAAAATATGCCAATAAAAATATGCACTAATAACATTATATATTCTTGACATATCACTAATAAATAACAATAATAATAATAATAATAATAATAATAATAATAATAATAATAATAATAATAATAATGATAATAATACTAATAATAATGATAATAATAATAACAATAATAATAATTTATTTATTTATTTATATTTAATGTGCTGTACAACAGCCAGAGGCCAATTACAGTTCAGCACAAACAATATAACAAAAACATTAGCAATAATTTACAATAAAAGTACAAAGAAATAATTAAATTAATGGCAATTAATTAAAATAATTGCAAATGAAATAATGGAATCAAATATACAAGATTATAATACAACGACAATAATGACAATGAATGGACGGGATAAAATGGATGACTAAACTACACAGCATAATGCGATAAAAGTAATTGTATTTGAAAATGAAAGGATGGAATCAAGTAAATTAATTAATAACAAAATGATATAAAAGTTAGCGAGAATAATATTAAAATACATATTCAAACAAAAGATATCAATGAAAACTGATATAAAACTTAAAAATATATACTACACATTAAATGGATCCAAGCTTGATCCATGCAAATTCGCATATTTTATACATCTGCAGACCGGAGAGAGAGATTTAGAATTTCTATTGTAAAATAATAATAATAATAATAATAATAATAATAATAATAATAATAATAATAATAATAATAATAATAACTTCTCACAAAGAAAGGAAGACAGCTGCCTGACAAAACAGGTGACCATTCAGATCCAAATTGCAATACAATACAAGAATTTAATTTAACTTCATAAGTGTATATTATTTTTGGGAGTGTTTTTTGTAAGTAATTTTATGAGGTGTCATTGATATGCTGATAAATTATTTGTACGAATTACGAATTTTCTAGTGTCCTGAACGAATTTTATTGTGCTTATAAATTCATATTTATGCTCTTTTAATAGAGAAAGATTTAACTTATTAATATGAAAACTGTACTAATTTGGAAACTAGTATTACTAACTATAATAATTGTAATATAATTTTTTATAAAATAACATTAATATGTAGAATACAAATTAGTATTCATTGTAATAATATATTTTCTCTTTTATTTCTTTGTATCGCTGAAAATCAACTCGTTTCATTCTGATGAAGTCGCAGGCATTATTTCGTCTTTGCCAGATGAGGCAACTTACTTCTCCTGTGCTAAGGATCTTCTTGAGGATGACTCCACAGGTCACATTTTGTATTCTTGGTTGCTTTGATTGCTTCTTTGAAAATTGCAAGGTAACTAATTTATAAGCAACTTCACCATTTTAGCTCATGATAGGGAGTAACTCAGCACCCGAACAAGTTACAGAAGAAGAAACGCGTATAAAATGTTCTTCAGAAGAATCCCGAACCTACTGATCCCAGTTCAACAACAAATATTTTGTCGGAGAAGTATAACAAAATTGGAAATTGTTGCTCCCAATATAAAAAAATCCAAAATTTAAGTAGAATACTCCTGCTTACTTACTTACTGGCTTTTAAGGAACCCGGAGGTTCATTGCCGCCCTCACATAACCCCGCCATAGGTCCCTATCCTGAGCAAGATCAATCCAGTCTCTACCATCATATCCCTCCTCCCTCAAATCTATTTTAATATTATCCTCCCATCTACGTCTCGGCCTCCCCAAAGGTCTTTTCCCCTCAGGCCTCCCAACTAATACTCTATATGCATTTCTGGATTCGCCCATACGTGCTACATGCCCTGTCCATCTCAAACGTCTGGATTTAATGTTCCTAATTATGTCAGGTGAAGAATACAATGCGTGCAATTCTGTGTTGTATAATTTTCTCCATTCTCCTGTAACTTCATCCCTCTTAGCCCCAAATATTTTCCTAAGCACCTTATTCTCAAACACTCTTAACCTACGTTCCTCTCTCGAAGTGAGAGTCCAAGTTTCACAGCCATTTAGAACAACCGGTAATATGACTGTTTTATAAATTCTAACTTTAAGATTTTTTGACAACAGTCTGGATGATAAAAGTTTCTCAGCCGAATAATAACAGGCATTTCCCATATTTATTCTGTGTTTAATTTCCTCCCTAGTATCATTTATATTTGTTACTGTTGCTCCCAGGTATTTGAATTTTTCCACCTCTTCAAAGGATGAATTTGCAATTTTTATAATTTCCATTTCGTACAATATTCTCGTCACGAGACATGATCATATACTTTATCGTAGAATACTCCTACAAAATCAAAAGATGTTAGGCGCAAAATATATTAGATATTAAATAAAATATTGAAACAAAATTATATATATATATATATATATATATATATATATATATATATATATATATATATATACTCTCATATTCTGTATATAAGTTTGTGCCAACAGACAAAAAACGTAAATTGTGTTTTGAAGATTTGAAAAAGTTACTGACTACGCCTTAACTTCCCACTCTACCTTCCCCGGCTGGCGGGCATCTTAGCTTTTATGAACTTTCGGCTGTCGCTGGTCGTCTAAAATCAACCACTGATGCAGAGAGCCTTACTCTGCATTTGTTTATAAGGCGGTATCAGCGAAAAGGGCATGGGCGGGGATTTCTCTGTCTCTTTCACTTCCCTTCTTATGCCCAGGGCTGCTCTAGAGTCTTTCACAACCGATTAATTAGGCTTATGGTATAGCAATAATACAACAGTGATAACATGAAAATGACTTGGGGAGAGCATATTCTACATCCGATTTGTTCACCAAAGATCTCACAAGATATAGGCCTACTGAGAATCGAAACCAGTTTTCTTTTGTTAGAAGTTGCCAGCTGTGCAATCTATGATTGCTGGGACATAATTTATTTATGCCTGATATCATTTTCATTATGATCGAGAAGTCTCTCCGCAGTGCTTGTGTAGCCCTTGGCGGAAATATGTCTTCCCGCCACGGTGTAGCCGAAAATCCACTAAGCAGAGAATTCAAGTGGCAGCACTGGCCGTTAAGCATATGATGGACTGGGGATGTGAGGTTGTCATACCGGAATTAATGAGCAAGTGCCAACTTTCTACAGAGTTACTAAAACAAATGGAGCTGCGGAGGGACTTTTCGATTGGACTGTATTTCCATTAGTAACAGACGGCTCAAATACTTGCTTCAGCCTCCAAGGTGGTCCGGCTGTCGGAAAAGCGTTCCAGGTACAGTGATGGAGGAGGACCGGCCGTGCAGAACTTGCCCGACTTCCTCGTTATCAACAGCAGACGACCCGGCTCCGTGTTCCTCAACGTAGGGTTCGGCACAGGACGGCGCTTCAGTGTCAGCAGCGAAAAACAAACGACTCCTGGTCCAGGTGAATTAATCTATTGCATAGTCTACTGCCCCTTCGCCTCATGGATAGGGTGGAAGCATTAGTTTCGTTCAGCCGGACAGCGCTAACGCCTCATTCACACTTTTCAAGTAACTTCAATTCAAGTCACTTGATTCGAAATGTGTGAACAATGTTTCAATTTGAATTCAAGTCAAGTAGCAGCTTGAATTCAAGTTTCAAGTAAAGTTGAATCCCTTTCTACTTTTTACTTGACTTGAAAGGAGACTTGAAACAACTTGAAGAGTATGAACGTTACCTGATAACTTGAATTCAAGGGGAAAAGCGCGAGAATTTAAATTAACAGCTATTCTAAGCGCGTTAAATTAACAACTGGTAGTTTTTCTGTAAAGTAAAAATGAAGACATTACAAAAATAGCCCTAGTCATTTTAATGACATTGAGTTAAGGACACATTTGCTACTATTTCGAATGTGTACAGACTCCAAAAATTACACATGTCAGATGCTATAGCCACAAGGATAAACACCAGTTGTACGGAAACAGCTGACATGTGTTGTTATATTTATTTTTATTCTTCTCCTGAAAAATAGCAGTTTTGATAAGGGTTGTTTTTGTAATAATGTCTTCAAATAATAGAAAACAACATAAAGTGAAATAATGATCAAGTATTTGAGTTTCCGGAGTAGTATAAAACTCAGAAGACCTGTGGATTATAGAGACTGCAAAGTATCGTGACAAATGCAAAGGAAGCTGCAAAGAAGAGTTCATCGAGGATCTTTTTTTAAATTTGTTATTTTAGGACGTTTTTAAAACTGCTATGGTTATATAGCGTCTGAATTCATTCATTCATTCATTTTATTCCATAGATCTTACATGAGCAATGAAGCTTTAAGATGTGGAACAAGTCAAAATCTTACAATATTACAATTACAATTTTTACAAAATTTTATAGTTTTACAATTTAGTAATTTTCTACAATTTTAACAATTTTGTGCGATTTTTTACAATATTTTGGCGAGATGTAGTGAGATGAGGTGAGGTCCGAGGATTCGCCAAAATATTACCCAGCATTTGCCTTTTGGTTGGGGAAAACCTCGGAAAAACCCAACCAAGTAATCAAATCAAAGGGGGGTAATCAAATCAAAGGGGTTGATGCCAAGGACTCGCCATAGACCATCCGGCTGCAGTCCCACGGCTGTGGAAAACCTCGGAAGAAACCAAAGACCAAAGGGGGATCCAACCCAAGCCCGAACGCAGCTCCGGATCAACAGCCCAGCGAGTCTGCCGACTGAGCTACATCGATGACTCTAATAAAAGTATACAATACATAGCCAATCAGATTATTAAATTTATAAACGCAAACGATCATTATCAGATGAAGTTGTTAATGCCAGCGAAATGAGTACAGGGTCCAGCGCCGAAAGTTACCCAGCATTTACTCTTATCGAGGAATTGAGCGAGAGAGATTTTAACGTGGACACAGATGAGTTACAAATGAAAATTAAAAGCCACTAAACTGTATAAAGAGAAAAGGTGAGGAAGATAGGAAGGATTAAGAAGAGTGTTTCTTGAAGGGATGACATTTATCGGCCTAAAGTGACATGGTTCAATATGGCTGACAGGACTTTTTGGGGAGCTGTAACAGCTTCAAGAAAATCATTTTCAAATATGATAAATTAGACCTGCTTATTTTATTACATTTACATTCAGAATTATTAAATCTTTGCTTGATGATTTCACTTATTCTTTTTCTATGGTCAATTGTCTATGATCATGCATGGGACTATATTTTATAGCGTGTGCTTTGGTCTTCATTAAATAACACATCAGTCAGTGATATCATATTCTTTTGGTCCGTGGCGGCTACGGCACGATGTCACATTCTATAGTCATAACATGGCCAACATTGAACAAATTTATATATAAATGCACGTTTAACATGAGTATAATATAGCAATTCCTTTGTTTTTCAGAACTCTGAACATACGAGTATATTTATATTAGGCAATTGTCAAGATGGCCATGGCTAGATCATGATAACCACGTGACTCCGAATCGTGCCGCAGCCTTTCTCGTTTAGCAACTGTTTTGATCTTAGTCTTACGGTTCTTGGGCAGCCTGTCTTTCTCGTTAGCCACGGTTTTGGTCTTGGTCTTGGATAGATAATAGCTATACTGTGCTTCATATCTTAACGTACAACTGTGTGTGGGATGCAATCACCTATCGACAGGTGCATAGCTTTACTATATTGCATAGCTTAATGTAAGTGTGCTATTTCTTGAGAATCGATGCAATCCGTGCTAACATAAGTTGCATTCCTTCCATTTTGAGGCGCCTTCGGGAATCCTGAGCAGAAGTACTACGAGTCAACGCACATTGGACGCAAAGGGACTTATCTGCCCAGCTTCGAATGGGATGGCTTCCTAGACCGCTCCCATAGGCCGAGAAAGGGTCTGGCACCGAACCGGTATATTCTGAAGGACCCCGACAGTATAGAGGAGCGCGTCAAGAGGAGCGTCTCGCGGAGGGGACCATACGACTGCTTTACAGGTCCTCATTTCAATATTTTGTCTATGAAATCTGATAGTTATCCGATTAAGTCTATGTGAATAGTATTTAGTCAGCAATTGCTTATTATGGAAGGAATTTTCTACAGTGTTACGTAACCTCTTTGAACCTATCTTCTTCATGCCATCATATGTTAACCTTTCTCAACAATGGCTTATTGCAGAAGGGATTTTCTACTCTACAGTGTTTCGTAATTTCTTTGATCCTATCTTCTTCATGCCACCTTACATTTACTTTGTCAACAATGACTTATTGTGGAAGGGATTTTCTACAGTGTTTCGTAATCTCTTTGATCCTATCTAGTATCTTCTTCATGCTATCTTACATTTCCCTTGTCAACAATGACTTATTGTGGAAGGGATTTTTACAGTGTTACCACAGCCTAGTATCAGTCACGAAGCTTGAGTTGTGAGGGTACTAGGAACAATAGACTGTGCCGCTACTATTTCGCATTGTCTGTGATGAGGCGATAGTAGCGATCCTAGTGGTTAGCAATTATCTATGGATGCATATTCCCTATTATTGAGCTTCGTGACTGTATATACTAGACTGTGGTGTTAGTGTTACGTAACCTCCTTGAGCCTATCTTCTTCACGCCAACCTACATTACTCTGTGTTAATCCTTCTCAAAAGTGGCTTGTTGTGGAATGGATTTCTGCAGTGTTTCGTAACCTCTTTTAAGTCTGTCTTCTTCATTCTATATAACATTTCTCTTCCTCCATCCCTCACTTCCACGAGCATATTTTATTTTCTCTTTTCCTCTCCCCATTTTCATACCTCACCTTTTTTCCATATTTTTTTTCTCTACGTTTTCTTCCTCCCTCTTTCTTCATTCACTTCCTACCATCCCTTTGTCTTTTCCACTTGCTTTTTTATTCATTCTTCTTCTAATATCACAATGGCAATGATCACTGCAACCATCTACACTATTTTCTAACTCGCGTTATGTTTTGACTTTTACGGTCTCGCTTCTTTCACTCCTTAACAATTATTATTTATTCTTCTTCCTCCTGCTCCTTTTCTCTTCATTTTTATCCTAACCCCTGTATTATTTTAATTCTTTCTCTCTTCCTTCCCATTTCCTCTTCCTCCTCCTTCTTTTCCTTCTTTTCATTGTCTTCGTTCTTCAGCTCCTCACATGTCCTTTTACTACTTACTGAATTTTTTCACTAAATTTCTCCCTTTATTTTCTCTTTTTTTGTACTTATTTTCTTATTTTCCACGTGCTGTTCATATTCTTCTTTCTTGTGGTCCTGTTCATTTTCTTCCCCTATTTCCGCTGTTCATTTTCTTCTTTCTTCTTGTACTTTTGGTAGTCACTTTCTTCCTCGTTCCTGCCCTCATGAACGTCATTTTGTCTCTCCTTGTCTCTCGATTGTAGTTTTCTTTCTCCTTCCTGATAGTCATTTTATACTTCTTTTTTGTTCTCTTGATCATCTTTTTCTACCTCCTCCTTGTTCTACTGAGTGTCATTTTCTCTCTTTTTATTTCTTGGTTGCAATTATTTATTTTCTTTCTCGCTTGTCCTTTTGGTGGTTATTTTTCCTCTCTCTTGTCCTCCTGTTCGTCATTTTCTTCCTCCTTGCCTCCTGGTCGTCATTTTCTTCCTCCTCCTCATTCTCCCGATCGTAATTTCTCTCCTGCTTGTCCGGAACATAATTTTCTTCTTCCTTTCCTATTTGCCATTTCCTTCCTCGTTTTTGCCATCTTGATGGTCATTTTCTTTCTCCTTCTTGTTCACCTGATACTAATTTTCTTCAGCCTCCTTGGTCGTCATTTTCTTCCTCCTCCTTATAATCCTGGTCATCTTTTTCCTCTTTGTCCTCCTGATCGTCACATCTTTTCTTCTGGTCCTCCCGGTCATAATTTTCTGACCACTTTTTTGTCCTTCCGGTCGTCATTTTCTTTCTCCTTCGTGTCTTCCTGAAAGTCTTTTTCTTCCTCCTTACCTCATATTTCTAAGTTTATTCCACCACCTCGTCGTCCTGATCGTCATTTCTTTCCTCATTGTCTCCTGATTGTCATTTTCTTCCTCCTACTTGTCATTCTGATCATTTTCTTCCTCCTTGTCTGTTTGTTGTCATTTACTTCCTTCTTGTCTTCCTGAATGTCACTTTCTTTCGCCTTGTTTCGTCATTATTTTCTTCCTCCTTGTCCCCCTCGTGTGCATTTTGTTCCTCCCACTTGTCCTCGTGTCATTTTATTCCCTTTTTTGTTCTCCTGATATTCATTTTCTTCCTCCTTACCTTCCCGAACGTCATTTTCTTCCTCTTCGACTTCGGGTTATCATTTCTATTTTCTTTTTGTGCTCCTGAAAGCCAATTTCTTCCTTCTTATCCTCTTATTAGTCATTTTCTTCCTTCTTGTCCTCTTGAAGATATTTTTTTCCTTCTTTTCTTCCTGATCGTCATTTTCTTCCTTCTTCTTAGGCTATCCTCCTGATCGTCAATATTCTTCCTTTAAAATACAGTATTTTTTATTAAGTTTATTTATACACGCTTTAATACACAGTAATATGCAATATATTATTGTAATAGTCATATAATTTATAACAGGTCCCCGAGATGGAACGACTATAAAGAACCATTTTGCACCTCCACTCCACAAGGACATTCAAAGCTGGCCTTGTTCACTACCGTCAGAGATGGACAGATTAAAGAGAAAGGAGCACGCGACCTACGGCAAATGGGTGAAAGCGAAGAAAGGTAAGAACTCTTTTCTCTAGAAAGCACTGATGAAGTGTGATTGTGATTAGTGTGGCATGATTACAGTAATACGATGCATTAATCTTTATAAAATTAACTGTCTAATGAAATCTATTAATATAACATCGATTGAATATATCTACACAGTGTCAAAATAAGTTTCAGATTTTAGGCGGAAATAGTATTCACAACAATAATTTATAATGTATTAAAGTCCAAAAATAATATTTATGGTCTTACAATGCTTTCGCTATTATTGTTATAGCCTACACAGCACAGCACTCCGGGAATTTTTGGGGCATATAGAATAATAAAAAGTATGAAAACTCACCTAGTTAATATTGTTTCATCCATTATTTTAAACATGTGAGTGCATTCACATGCTCCGAATTAAGTTGAGCTCTACGTTCAGTAACAATATTTCCTGCATCACTAAACACGAAAAAACTTTTTTTCTGTCAAGCACTTCTCCACGGTCGTTCAATTTAAATCCAAACGTTTCACCGAGTTTACCTCTCAAATTCTCATATGACATAATGAAGTTTACGCTCTTCACAAACCACAGAAAACTGATTTTTTTGTCTTTATCAAACTAAACACACAACCTTCGTATACAAACTCAGTACAGAAACTGCAACTGCAAAAGTACAGCGATCGAAATAGAAGACTGGCCCCTATTGTAATCGAATTACCAGATTTTAAAAAGAGAAGAAGGTAGTTACGCTCTCACTTGCACACAGTGTAGACATGGCTATTTTATAAGGGATGAGGGGGACGAATCCTAGAAAAGTAAGTATTTCATATGCTAGGAAGATGAGTTGACAATAAGGTGGAAGTTTTCTTGGAAAACCATAAAACTTAATAAGGGTTTCGCATTGTTTCAACTTTTAATAGAGGTAGACTAGATCATTGTCCTCATATCTCCATCTCTTTCTGAAGTGTTTGTGCAAAGATTTTCCCTACGCTACCTGGTTTACAGTTAGAAAATAACATTACTATTGTGCTTTTAAGTAAGCAATTTCCGAGAGAGAAATATTGTCGTTATATTTAGTATGAATATGTAATAACAAAATAATAATATCAACTACAGCCGATTAATTTTAATCGACTCGATTATTCGATTAAATATTTTTGAACGATTAATCTTACAACAGAAATTGATCGATTAATCGATTAAATCCCACAACACTAGTTTAAACCCCTATGGTCTTAATATCCTTATCTTTGTGGCAGGTAACCGGTTGAACTACATACCCTCTTCGCGCATCATGGTGAGTTCGCTTACCGGTTGTCGCAAAGACCCCAATTCACCTTCGCCATGGCATTACGACGTGAAGATTCCAGACTTCAAGGTGGAGAGCGTCAAAAATCCCCCTTTCAATAGCATGGTGGACGCGCGTCCTTTCAAGCTCTTCGAAATCCAGCCTGCGCCGGGACGCTACAGGCCGAGACGTCCGCGAAAGCACGTGAACGCACACACCAACGTATTCAGGTCTCGCACACCTAGGACCCTGAGCCTTGTTAAACCCACGCTGAATGCATTCTGACAGACTTGACGTGAAAAAAATTCAGAAACTATGATATGACATACTAGATCGTTAAATTGGTTGTGAAATTACCATTCTCTCTATAAGACGTAGCAGGACACTTGGCCTACAGCATTTGTTCTACTACGACATTTGGTCCACCGTCAATAGTTCTACTGCATTAATTTGGCCTACTGTTGCATAGCCTACCACTGAAAATTTAGAATGTAATAAAAAAAATTGTAGAAAATAAAGAACATAATTGACTAGACTTAACATTTGTAAATTTAATTAGAGTTGAATTGAAATATTGAACGGGTTACATCAGCTACTTGTCTATGCGGATGACGTGAATATATTAGGAGAATATCCACAAACGATTATTTATCTATTTATGTCCATAACAGGGCAAAGCCCCAATTACAATAGACAGTACAGATAAAAAAACATAGAATTGCATACAACACGAAAAAAGAGGTAAAACAGATACAAGTGTAATTACAAATTAAAAATGGAAAAGAGAAGAAAAAAACAAATAGATACCACCTAAATAAAAGACACAGATACAGATATAAATGAAAAACACCGAATAAAAACAAATCAAAAAGAGCCAAGTACAGACATCACAGCCAAAAATGCAAAATGTAGGCGTAGCTATAATTGGCAAATTGCAGAGCAAATACAACACCATGTTAATAAATTCAATATACAGCACTACACAGCAGGCCCAATAGGCTCAATTAATTTATTAAAAAAATTCACCAACACAGAACATGTGTTTCAAGTAATGCTTTACATAACTTTTTCTTGTACATACTGTACGATAACGAAAAATCTAAATCCTGTTTATTTGATAGATGATTGTAAGAGAGATCGCTTTCTCAAATTTGATTTACCAATATTGAAACCAATTAGCTGTAGAAGATCAGAGTTGTCTATTAAGCCATTTATGGTTTTGAACAAATACAGTTGTTGTGCTCTTATCCTGCGACTACTGAGAGATGGTACATTAAATTCAACCAGCATGGATTCATAAGATTGGAATATGTTGTAACATGAATGTTTTTTCATATATAGTAGTTTTAGGATTTTATTCTGTACTCTCTCTAGACAACACGGGAATTTTACTTGAAGCAAGTAAGGAGATAGGTTTGGAAGTAAATTCCGAAAAGACAAAGTATATGATTATGTCTCGTGACAAGAATATTGTACGAAATGGAAATATAAAAATTGGAAATTTATCCTTTGAAGAGGTGGAAAAATTGAAATACCTGGGAGCAACAGTAACAAATATAAATGATACTCGGTAGGATATTAAACACAGAATAAATATGGGAAATGCCTGTTATTATTCGGTTGAGAAGCTTTTATCATCCAGTCTGCTGTCAAAAAATCTGAAAGTTAGAATTTATAAAACAGTTATATTACCGGTTGTTCTTTATGGTTGTGAAACTTGGACTCTCAATTTGAGAGAGGAACATAGGTTAAGGGTGTTTGAGAATAAGGTGCTTAGGAAAATATTTGGGGCTAAGAGGGATGAAGTTACAGGAAAATGGAGAAAATTACACAACACAGAACTGCACGCATTGTATTCTTCACCTGACATAATTAGAAACATTAAATCGCGACGTTTGAGATGGGCAGGGCATGTAGCACGTATGGGCGAATCCAGAAATGCATATAGAGTATTAGTTGGGAGGCCGGAGGGAAAAATACCTTTGAGGAGGGCGAGACGTAGATGGGAAGTTAATATTAAAATGGATTTGAGGGAGGTGGGATATGATGATAGAGACTGGATTGATCTTGCTCAGGATAGGGACCTATGTGAGGGCGGCAATGAACCTGCGGGCTCCTTAAAAATAAGTAAGTAAGTAAGTAAGTAAGTAAGTAAGTAAGTAAGTAAGTAAGTAAGTAAGTAAGTAAGTAAGTAAGTTTGCAATGTAATTTTCTTTTTCCACAGGACCAAATTTATTTACAATGTAAAATTGTTACCGCAAGAGGTGAAGTAGGCCTACTTTACAGGATGGAAGTGAAAAAACCTTGCAGATTGAAACGGACGATAGGGTACGCTTAAATGAATAGAAAACCTATATTACGTTTTGTGATTAAATGCATAGCTAATAAGAAAATTAAGTTGGAATTTCCAACAGTCTGACAACTTCGCCGCTAAAATTTCCTTTCGTATCACAATACAGATGTAAGAGGTCAACGAACTCAGAGTACGTGTACTGTCTCGCGCTCCCTTCTCTAGCAACAATGGGCGTTGTGGATTGTATTGTTCAGTGGTTTGAAATTAGTGGTTTTTAAATTAAATTTACACGAAAACCGCCATGTTACTGAAAAACGACGGAGAGATAAATGATCCTTTATTAGATTTTCTATCGATATGGACAAAAATCACGATCCAATTCGCAATAGTTACCGAGTAAGAAGGTCTTAAACATTTCAGAAAAAACTCATCATCAATTGAAAACGATGGTGACAACCTTCCATTTGATTATTAGTTCCGCCTCCAAAGAAAGCAATAGGGCAGGGAAGTCATGACGTCCGTCTTCTGCGATTTTAAGCGGATAATCATGATTGACTAGCTATCTAGCAAAGGGGAAAACAATAACCGGAGAATATTATTAAAATCTCCTGCAGCAATTGAAAGTGAAAATTCACGAGAAGAAGCCAGGTATGGCCAAGAAGAAAGTGTTGTTTCATCACGACAGTGCACCTGCCCACATGTCTGCAATAACGGTTGCTAAACTGCACCAACTACTGATCGAATTGTTGCCTTACCCCCTATACTTACCATATCTCACACCCTCAGACTTCTTTCTTTTCTCAAAGCTCAAAACTCACTTGGCTGGGAAGAAATTTTCGTTCATTGGCGATTTTCATTCTTAAATGAAAGTATAAACAATTTGAATAGGCTGCTTGCATTGACTTTCGAGGTTTGTCCTTCCCTATGGAAATTTACAAATAATTTAAGGTATCATATATATCGGATTTGTAAAATAAAATCATCCGCCATTCCATAAGGGTGACCACAAGGAACCAGAAAACAAATACATATATAAATGTCCATAAATAAAAGCTCACAACTAAAATGTCCGTAATCTGAAATGTTCATGAGAGACAAAGTCCACATGCAGATATGTCCACTGCAAATATTAGTTCAAAGCTGTTGCTTATCAAGACATTTAAAAAATCTAGAAGTTGATATTTAATAATGAAAAGCTGTTACTTAGTAATCCATTAAACATTTCAGTATGGCTGAAGTAATACTATCACAGAAAAAGAAAAATATATTAGTGAACAACAGTTATGCATACCACTTCCATTCTAGAAGCAAAAAATGAGGAAAACTGTATTGGAGGTATGCAGACAGGCAAACATGTAATGCAAGATGCGTGACAAATATTGATCTGAAACACATAGTTATTCTTAAGGACGGAAGTTTTCAGCACCTACATGAGGCGTATTGAAAAAATAGAAGATCTGAAAATGCATAGGGAATTTGTTGAAGAACCACAAAACAGACAAATTTTAATAGAAAGTAATTTTGTATATTTTCTGGACATTTATGTATTTATATATTTTGGACATAAAATTGCTGGATATTAAATCATGTTCACACCTTTGGAGTAATGGTTAGCGCGTCTGGCCGCAAAACCAGGTGGCCCGGGTTCGATTCCCGGTCGGGGCAAGTTACCTGGTTGAGGTTTTTTCCGGGGTTTTCCCTCAACTTAATCTGAGCAAATGGGTAACATTTGGTGGTGGACCCTGGACTCATTTCACCGGCATTATCACCTTCATCTCATTCAGACGCTAAATAACCTAAGATGTTGATAAAACGTCGTAAAATAACCTACTAAAATTAAAAATATATATATTAAATCAGGGTGGACATTTTCATTGTGGACATTTATTTCATGATATGGCAAGGTGGACATGATAGTTTATGGACATTTTCGTTGTGCACATTTATTTCATAATATGGCAAGGTGAACATGATAGTTTATGGACATTTTCGTTGTGGACATTTATTTCATATTGATGTCATGACAAGTTAGACATTATAGTTTATGGACATTTGTGTTGTGGACATATTGCAATGGACATTTTAACTGCTAACCTTTTATGACTACAATCTCCCCTCGAGTTATATGTCGGTCAGTCAACTCTATGTCCTATATCCCCGAGGCTCTGTGCCTGAATGCACCTAAAAAGTGCTTTTATGCATAGCTGTCCCTTTTAACGAATGTTGCTGCTCTTTTCTACACCCTTACAATAATAATCAGTGCATTGCTCTCTTTGTCGAGCGGTTGGTTTCGTGGTTAGAGGATAGCCTATTGGCGAGAAATACCCGGATGTTAATTCCGTACGAGCTATGACTCATGACCTCGTTGACGTGTTCAACTCACGAAGTGAACTCTACCGGCCTTGGCACCAGGATGGCGGACACAATGGGTGTTCGGTGGTATGCTAATTTATGCACTACTGTTATGCACTCTCACAGAATTACAGTGCAACAACTGCGAATCAACGAATGTCAAGACCTATGAAACATAGCTCGTATTTACATGTCTAATAATTTCAGCTTAGCTTTCAGTTTTGTGTTCCCTAGAAGAAAATGATGTTGTGGAAATCGTACTGAATCTTAGAACAGCTGACGTTTAAATAAATGAATGAATGAATGAATGAATGAATGAATGAATAAATATACAGATAAATAGACAAACAAATAAACTAAGAAGCAAATAAATAAACAAGTATACAAGTAAATAAATAATTACATAAATAAACAAACAAACAAACAAACAAATAAATAAATAAATATACAGATAAATAGACAAACAAATAAACTAAGAAGCAAATAAATAAACAAATATACAAGTAAATAAATAATTACATAAACAAACAAACAAATAAATAAATAAATAAACAAATAAACAAATAAACAAATAAATAAATAAACAAATAAATAAATAAATAAATAAATAAATAAATAAATAAATAAATAAATAAATAAATAAATAAATAAATAAATAAATAAATAAATGAGCGGCCGAACAAGCGAACGAACGAAATAAACGAACAAACAAAATAATGAATGAATGAATGATTGAATGAATGAATGAATAAATGAATGAATTAAGTGTATGATAAAATAATTAATAAAATAAGTAAATAGCTATTATAAATAATTAAGTTAATAAATGATTAAATATTTAAGTAATTAGTTAAGTAAAATAAATAAATAAATAAACAAACAAACAAATGAACGGCCGAACGAGCGAACGAACGAAATAAACGAACAAACAAAATAATGAATGAATGAATTAAGTGTCATAAAATAAATAATAAAATAAGTAAATATTATAAATAATTAAATTAATAGATAATTAAATGTTTAAGTAATTAGTTAATTAAGTAAAATAAATAAATAAACAAATAAATAAATAAACAAATAAATAAATAAATAAATAAATAAATAAATAAATGAGCGGCCGAACAAGCGAACGAACGAAATAAACGAACAAACAAAATAATGAATGAATGAATGAATGAATTAAGTGTATGATAAAATAATTAATAAAATAAGTAAATAGCTATTATAAATAATTAAGTTACTAAATAATTAAATATTTAAGTAATTAGTTAAGTAAAATAAATAACTAAATAAACAAACAAACAAATGAACGGCCGAACGAGCGAACGAACGAAATAAAGGAACAAACAAAATAATGAATGAATGAAGTAAGTGTCATAAAATAAATAATAAAATAAGTAAATATTATAAATAATTAAATTAATAGATAATTAAATGTTTAATTAGTTAATTAAGTAAAATAAATAAATAAATAAATAAATATTTAATTAGAAAAATAAATAAATAAATAGACAGATAAATAATCAAATAGATAAATAGACAGATAAATAGGTCAATAAATAGACAGGTAAATAAACAGACAAAAAATAAATAATAAATAAATAGGTAAGTACGAATAATTAGTATGGTGATTTCGTAGAAGTTGATCTTGAAGCCCTTCTGAATGATCTTCGTATTGAATGAAATGTTATGTTTTATTTAACGACGCTCGCAACTGCAGAGGTTATATCAGCGTCGCCGGCTGTGCTGGAATTTTGTCCCGCAGGAGTTCTTTTACATGCCAGTAAATCTACTGACATGAGCCTGTCGCATTTAAGCGCACTTAAATGCCATCGGCCTGGCCCGGGATCGAACCCGCAACCTTGGGCATAGAATGCCAGTGCTATACTAACTCGCCAACCAGGTCGACTAATGAATGAATGAATGAATGAAAACTTGCGATAGAAGTGTTTTAATTCTACTGTATACTGTGGTTATGTTATGTTATGCATTAGTAGAGATATTTCTTCTACAAGAAATTTGATTTTCAATTTATAGCCTATTTAAAATAAACATTTCTTTACGTTGTGTTCTTGTTAAGCGTTTTGATAATAAATTTTAGGTCCGGTTGAGATGTTTAAAATTAAAGAAGAATGCGTACAGTGTAATTGATTTCGTCGTTTATACTATTAGGGCCTATGCTACTTATTTACATACGCAACTTATTTCACTTTGCAACATCGAAACAACTCGCTCATCTTTAACACAACCTCACGTGTTATGACACCGCTTTGACTGACAAGCGATTTCTTGTGCATGGAATATGTTTGTCTTTTTCATTCTTGTATAGAGCATGCACAGTATACAGATATTCGCTCATCACTGCCTTAGACATGAGGCTACGATGCGTGGACTTTGAACTAAAGACAAATTTATTCGAGTTCTATTGGACGGAATTCAAAATTAATCGACGGTATCAAATTGTAAACTATTCCAGATATATCTTAAATCCTCCTGTGTAAAATATGGTAATTAATTTGTAAGTTTTGTCTACTTGGGACATTGTTTTGCATGCTGACAAAAATTTCAACATTTAAGTAAAAATGACGAATTGCATCACAATTAATTGAGCTGAATAATTAAGTTTCCCATTTCAAATGCTGTTAAGGCGATGCGCTACTGAAATTTCTAAAATCCACCATTTTTTAGCTAGAGAGTTGAAATTTTTATTGAATATGCATATCAATATCATAATCACACACTGTAAATTTTAACCTTTTCTCATTAATACTTAAAAAATATATTTATTATTATCGGTACTTTTTTAATTTTCAGAGTAAAAATTCTATTCCTAAAAAAAAAAAAAAAAAAAAAAAAATTAATCCAATTTTTTCTTAAAGGTAACACCACAGTCCAGTAAGCCTATATATAGTCACGAAACTCAATACGTAGTAAATATTCATCCATAGATAGTTGCCAACCACTAGGATCGCTAATATCGCCTCATTACAGACAATGCGAAATAGTACCGGCACAGTCTATTGTTCCTAGAACCCTCACAACTGAAGTTCCGTGACTGTCTGTATACCAGATTGTGGTAATACTGCATATTGTGCAATGGAGCATTAGCAATGCCCTACTCTTAATTTGTTCATTTGTAAAAAAAATATATATAATTTCTGCAATGTTCAAACGTTAATAAAAGATAATACAGTTTCACATGTAAATCTCTAGCAATAAAACTATGTTGAATACAGTCAAACAAATGCTCCATTTCACAACAGAAATAATAATGAGTAATTATGCCAAGTTTCATCACTGTAGCCTTAACCACTGAGAAATAATAAGAATATTTGTCGTTTTCGTTACATATAATTTAATTAATTATCTCTAATATTTTCAGTAACGCATCGTCTTAACACTTGATAGTCTGAATGTTTCAGAATCATAGATTTTTAATTCTAAATCAACTTCATTCTTGTGTCGATATTCTAACTCTGCTTCTAAATTAGAAACTCCTCAATAGAACCTTGGCTTTTGAAGACACAAGACATATGTACAGTTACCACGATGAAGTATAGTTCACAGGCAAACTGCCGTGAGAACCAGCAATAACGTCAATAAAATATGCCTCTATAATCTTTTATGCCGTGGAAACGTCCTTCTCAGCTTATAAAATATGTACTGAGAGAACATAACCCCAGGGATATTCTTTAACATTTTATGAAACTGAGCAATTGACCTGCATCTTCAGTGGCAGCAGTAGCATACAGTGAGATCGACTTTCTCAGCTTATAAAATATCGTCGTACTTATTTTTCACGAAATCGTATCTAACAATTTTGATTTTTGAGTTACGATCATCACTAAGGTTCTTATAACGAGATCCACAAACAACAGGTATAGTGTTCTTGTACAATACACCACTTGGATTTAATAACATGATAACAAAGTATTTATTTAAAGTAAGCAATTATCCACTTCTTTGCTACTGATTGAGGTTCTGGCTTATATGTAACGTCTATTATCAGTCAGTACATTTCACTTGATGATAGGCCTATGGGACACTAGCTGAAGAGTAGTATAAGACAAAGCTGTTCAAATCTACTGATTAAATACCTTGAGATGTACCCTCGGGGTAAAATGCGGGTTGTACTTCAGATCAAATAAAAAAAAAAAAGCAGTAGTGATGGTGACATAGGCTGTGTCTTCTTACATACGGCGAGTTGTTTTAATTTATGGCTACCTTACTTTTAAAGATTACATGACAAAACTTTTACAGCTTAAAAATAATAATCTATATATTGTTATTCAATTTTTTAATGTCAATCGAAATATGTTGTTGTTGTTTTCTAATGCCAGGCGTTTGACAAAAAAGTCATTTGACCTCTTGCACTCCAATATTTTTCAAAGATATTATCATGGTCAGCCACTGAAGCACAGATTTTGAGATGTTCTGAATCCATTTCTTGGAATCGAAATATTCAACTCTTTTATGGAATTAAAAAATATTTAATTTCTTTAGCTACAACGTCGCAACTTTCCCAAAAGTAACGTTTTAATAAACCTCTTCAAGTGATCTCCAATGATACCTTAGAAATGTCTTCGTGATAAATTATTATGATAAAAAAAAATTGAACAAATAATTTTAATTTTCCATAATAATTATTTGAATTATAGCATATGGATGAATAGGCCTAATTTTGTACACGGTTCATGTGTATGACATAGAAAGTTAAATATGGAATTACGAACAAATTTGAAGTTACTAATGTTTTCCGTCATACTGTTTTGCATGAAATGACACACTGTGCTCTATCATTAAGTTACCTCTGCTATCGTTCTACATTCTATTTACTAAACGAATAATTTTACTTAAGTCAGACCATGCACTCTTGATGAAGTGTTCAGTTGTAACCTTTTGAAACAAACTGCATACACGACATTATAATATAATCATAATATCCGAAAACTAATAGCACAAGCCCTTAGAAAAAGATCCTTCGAGGTCCATGAAGAGATACACTGCGTTGCGTCTGAAGGCGGCGGAATTAGAAGAGCGGACATCGTGGCTCTTGACAAGACTAATAGTAAAGGTTTTATACTGGACCCAACTGTTAGATTTGAGATGAGTCAGACCCAACCATCTGAGGTCAACAAAGAGAAACAACATATTTATGAGCCTACTATTCCGTATTTTCGTGAAAAATATCATATGGAATGCACCTGGGAAGTACATGGTTTAATGATCGGAGCGAGCGGCACCATCCCACGATCAACTGTAAACACAATAAAAAAATCTGGAATCCATGACATCATTCCAAAAATAATTACTTCTAGCATTAAAGGGTCTGTGGCAATTCTTAAAAATCATTTATACGGAATATCATAATCCCCCCCCCTCTTTCTATCCGTTAGTGTGTGAGTGTTACAATATATGTACAAATTTATTAATTCTTAAATTTAAGCTCCTAGTTCACATTTCAATTTGACTCATCTATTTTACTGTAATCGTTATTATTCTTATATGTGTATTATTCTGTGTTTTTGACAACCCAGGATGCCTGGGCAGACTATTTCTTGGAAATATATATATATATATATATATATATATATATATATATATATATGATCTCACCTCTGGTCCGCTCTTCTGGGGTGCGAACTTTACCGGGAGCGTCAGGATGTGCTCGGGGTCGAGGAAGGGCCCGCCCTTGCTCCAAGGCTGGGCTGGAGGACACGAGAAGGGTCCCAAGGGATTGAGCAAGCTTAAGGCCACCTTGATGCTGCGAGAGCTGATATTCTGCACGCGCAGAAGTCGGGTTGGGCGCGTGCCCAGAGCCACGGGCCCGAAGTCCAGATGCTGAGAGTCGCAGCGCAGCAAGAAGTCTGGACGCACCACGGGGCAGATGAGGGCGATGCGCACCGCGGTGGGACGGCAAGCGTGTCTGCACAAAACAAACGTGTCGTTTTTTCTGTTAAGGCTGGTTCACAATAAGCCGGCAACGGAAACGATAACGAGAACGAGAACGGAAATAAGGTTAACATGTATTTAAATGTGAGCATTCACAAATAACTATTGTGAATACTCACATTTAAATACATTTATTTTAACAATATTTCCGTTCTCGTTCTCGTTATCGTTTCCGTTCCAGGTTTATTCTGAACCAGCCTTTAGTTGTTTAACGACGGTGTATCAATTACTAGGTTATTTAGAGCGTTGGGATTCGTGATACCGACATTGTATTTAGCGAGATGAGGCCGAAGATTCTCCATAGACTACCTAACATTAGCGTTATGGTTTGAAAACCCTCGAAAAAAAAAAAAAACGCAACCAGGTAATCAGCCCAAGTGGGAATCGCAACTCCGGATCGCCAGGCAAGGCCTTAGCCGGTAAGGTACGTCGGTGGCCACAGAGTCGCCTAATTAGAGTTTATTCCTTTTTTTTGTAACATATTTATTTAGTTATATTTGATTTTCACGAGCCAGCTACTGTATTTTGACGTATAACGTCTATATTCGACTTATATTAATAGAAAACATTAAGTAGCCTATTTGGTGGAACGGAAATTACACCGGTCGCCATGCAAATCCTTACGGTACGTCATATCCACTAAACAGTGGCTAACGAGAAAGACAGCTTACGGTGCGACGTCACATTCTTAAACATAACATGGCCAACATTGAACAAGTTTATATAAATGCGCGTTCAACATGAGTTTAATATAGCAATTCCTTTGTTTGTTTTAGAACTTCGAACATATATTTATAGGTTTGTTCCAGCACGGTTCGGAATCGATTCTGAACTGCCTGCTCATGCGCAATAGCTCAATGTGCATTCCAACAAGACTAGAACTGATTCCGAACCAATACCGAATTCCCAGTTCCCTGTTCCCTGTTCCAACGTGTTTTAGAACTCGTTCGGAACGAGTGAATTTGGTTCTCGATTAAGAACTGTTGACGCATGCGCAGATCGTTTAATCTGAAGTTACTGTTAAAATGCTTCGAGATTAGGCAGGTTAAAATAAAAAAAATAGTCGATTATGAGTGATTTGGATGGTGATAGTGATATATTTTATGACGAATTAAGTTCGGAAGATGAATATAATTTTAATATGAGAAGAAATTCCGAAGGCCGTGAAGGAACAGTTTAAGAAACGTTTCAACAACGTAAAATCCCGAACTAGTTCTGAACCATACACAACTGGCGCATGCGTCGTAAGAAATTCGGTATTAGTTCGGAACGGGTTCTGAATTGCTTGCTGGAACAAACCTTGTATTAGGCGAACGTCACGATGGCCATGACTAGACCAAGATAAGCATGTGACTTCGGTTCGCGTCGTATTCTGTCTTTCTCGTTAGCCACGCACTGAGCTCAACGATGTGAACGAGTCCATTCCTATACACAAGGGAAGTTCGCGTATATACAGGCTGTTAACGAACTCATGTTACAAAGTTTCAGGGTAGAAAGTAGGTGCTACAAGGAACATATTTTGCTAATAAACCTGTGTTAGAAAATTCCTTCTTTCTCAGCTATAGCATGCGAAAAATCAATCCTAATGGGTAGGTCACCCATCGTTCACGACTTCAAAAGGTGCATGTCACTAAGGTTGACCTAGCGTTAAGACTACTCTCCATTAGAGTGCTTATATCGCAGAGTCATCAAAACGTGGGAAATCACATGACATGCCTAACGGGGCCATTTTCTTTAAACAGTTGTATATTACGCAGAAGTCCAATCCTGAACAGCAAAATTTTTCAGAAAATAGCTAAGACAGTCCAGTCACAGGCCTTTACAGAGGGACAAGCAGAAACGGGTGGGGAAACCGAGATGCAACATAACCACTCGGACGGACAGTAATCGGCGATCTATTTCAGACTGCTCGGAAAGTAAACATTGTGGGAATTGATGAGCGGGTTGTGGAGGAAGTACAAGTCCATTAGTCAGCGCTCGATTCACATGTTGAGTGGTTAGCGCATCATCCTGTAGTATAGCTTCCGTAATTTCTCATTGCAATCAGAAGCGAAACGGAGTACGCTTTTGCTGAATACACGAATATGCTTTTGATTTACGAGGAAGTTTGAAGAAATGGAAACGCTGCTTGCTTATTGTACAGTAGTGGCAAAAAAAAACCGGACCGACCCTTGTAGCCGATTTCAGAGCCTTGTTCACTCCAGAGCACGATAGACTGGTAACTAAGACTTTCGTGGTTCAAATCCTGCCTGGGAAGGAATTTTTTTTTTTTTTTTTGTTCCTTATTCAAATTTATTCCCAATACTTTTCGATTGCTGGTAAAATTCATGTTCTGGGAATAATAAATTAATTAAGTAGTAAAATATCACTGCAATCGAAAAGTATTGGGAATAAATTTGAATAAGGAACAAAAAAAGTTTCCTTCCCAGGCAGGATTCGAACCACGAAAGTCTTGGTTACCAGTCTATCGTGCTCTGGAGTGAACAAGGCTCTGAAATCAGCTACAAGGGTCGGTCCGGTTTTTTTGCCACTACTATACAAAAAAGAGGTAACCTGGTCGACGTATTCCAGCACACACAATGTTCGCTATATACTGGATGTTCAGTTCAAAACGTGCCATGGCTCGCTGTATGCCGTCATGTGGCTAGCCGATGAGCCTAGAAAATTCAATCTCCCTACACTTCCGCAGAGGCGTATTACCTATATGCCAGAGAAGTTGCCTAGCAAGTACTGCGTTCATTCTGAAGAGTACTTACCGATAAGTACGGTAACGCCGGTAGTGGCAGGAATGTGAACTGTTTGGAAACATGTATTGAGGTGAGTTTTTTCTTACTGTCGGGATATGGGGAGAGGATTAAGACGATTACTTACGTATTTGTTGACATTAACTTCGACGGTCAACATGGACACGGAACATTTGATTTGTATTGTGGAATGTTGCCGTACGCAATCGATAACAAATGCCCTGCGACGACTTGCCCGCGCAAAACACAGTTCGAAAGAGGTTATGGTAGCATACAGACCGTACAGACCGCCATCTGTTACTACGACGTTCAAGTTATACCGTAAACGTTCTCAAGTTCAGACTGAACGCCTTGATTAATAGGCAACTTCTCTGACATAAGAGCTGAAACTCGCTTCAAATCGCTGACTCACAACAGTAACGTCATGACACACTTTGAAATGAACATCCAGTAGAGTTGAGGCACAGTGTGTAAGAGAAGGGATACCGGTACAAGGGAGAACGTTCATGCTCCACGTTTTGAGGTGGTGCTGCACATATTTCAGAATGATCCCACCTATATCGACGGAGCAGTGTAATAACATTAATAGTTTGTGATTTGTCGTTCATCAATATTACGATATCTCCATACTTAAAGTGTGAGAGTGCGCCCAATACTTTTGGGACGGGAAACAAATTGTTCACCAGTTACCAGTCAAAATAACACAATGTCGCGGTATGACTTTTGTTGTAAGTTAAAGCGACAATAAATAATAATGCAATAAAAATAAGGTAGCAATAATGTGTCACCTACCCATCCAGAGGCTGCATGATGCATGTGACAGTTGAGTGAAAGGTGTAAGGTTCCAAAACTTCCAGCAGACTTTTCTCAGCTGGGAAAAGATCTTCAGGTTCAATTTCAAGGCTGTCCAGATCAATGGCATCTTCCTTATTTTCTATCTCCTTATGCTTTTTGTCATCATCTTTCTTCTCAGTTTTTCCCTTTTTGCCTTTCTTACTACTTTCACTTTTACTTCGTTTTTCTGATTTTGTCGTACTGCTTTTATCCTCTTTCTTATTCTTTCCCGTTTCTTTATATTTCTTTGTGTCCGTAACTTCTATATCTTTTCTTCCTTTCTCGCGAGCTTCTATGAGCTGTAAGCAGACAAATTGAGTGAATTAAAATATATTAGTAATGTTTACTAATTATTTGCAACACTATTTGTTAACATTAATATTACTAATTTGTTCTGTTAATGAAGGATGGAACATTTTACAGAATCAATATCAAGAACATAACACATGCTTTCTCATACATTTCATGCAACCCACAAGAATTCCACGCTTTTATCAGGTTACCAATTTTATTACATTCAAAGTTGTTTTTTTAATTATCATTCAAAAGGCATATATAAATGAAAAAAGAAATATTTTGTATTCAAACAAAACAAAACTTTCTTTTTGATATGAAACTCTATATTCGATCTGCAAGAGAAGAAAATTGTAACATTTTGACATGAAATATTGACTCTTTATGTTATTCGTGGTACCATGAAAATAGAATAAATTGTAAAATTAATTTCGTACCGCGTGAATTTCTATGGTAAGAAAAAGATGGTAATGAACTAATGACTATAATGATGATGATGATGGTGATGATGTTGATAATAATAATAATAATAATAATAATAATAATAATAATGCTACTTAAATGTATTATTATTACTATTATTATGCCATTATTATTATTATTATTATTATTATTATTATTACCATTATTATTATTATCATTATCTTTATTATTATCATTATTATTATTACCATTATTATTATCATTATCTTTATTATTATTATTATTATTATTATTATTATTATTATTATTATTATTATTATTATTATTATTATTATTGTTTTAAAACATCAGACCAGTTACATTGGCAAGGATCCTGAATTCTAGAAAACATAAATATCTGAGTGTTTGAAAAATAATAGGCCTAATTGATATAATTATTACAAATTTTGAAAAATGATAGCAAACTTCTATTTAAACTGCTGAATGATATAGTTATAAATTTTGAAAAATGATAAATTACAGGAGAATGTAGAAAGTTACACAACACAGAACTGGACGCATTGTATTCTTCACCTGACATAATTAGAAACATTAAATCCAGACGTTAGAGATGGGCAGGGCATGTAGCACGTATCCGGAAATGCATATAGAGTGTTAGTTGGGAGACCAGAGGAGGGAAAGACCTTTGGGGGGGGGTCGAGACATAGATGGGAAGATAATATTAAAATGGATTTGAGGGAGGTAGGATATGATGATAGAGGGTGGATTAATCTTGCACAGGATAGTCCCGATGGCGGGCTTACAGTATGTGAGGGCGGCAATGAACCTGCGGTTTCCTTAAAAGCCATTTGTAATTAAGTATGTAAATAAGATAGCAAACTTCTGTTAAAACTGAACATTTTGAATCATGCTCATAAAACATTAATCAAATACACTACATATTATTACAATAATGATACATATGTAATAATAATAATAATAATAATAATAATAATAATAATAATAATAATAATAATGGTAATAATAATAATAATAATAAAAAAAAATAATAATAATAATAATAGGGCCTAATAAATAAAATGTATAGCTCTATCACTATCAAATTAAAATATTGTGATTTAAAATAAAGGTACTAATTCAAAACTCTAAAGGAATCTTTAATGATGCCTATGATACATTTTTTCCACAGTTTGGTGTTTAATACCAAAAGTTTTTAATATGTCCCATGTAAATTTGGATGTATTACCTCTACTACCAAAAAGCAGTCCCATGACTGACCACTAATTACAAGGTACACCATAACGGATGCTCAAGTCACAAATATTATGGCTCATAAATATCTTTCTTTTCCAAGTCAACTTCCCTCCTGGTCAATTGTTTCGAAATGAATTGCAGAATAGAGAACTACAGCTTTGCGTTTCTTCGGATGAATAGCTATAATATCATTATCATTATGATTATCATCATCATCATCATCATCATTATCATTATTATTATTATTATTATTATTATTATTATTATTATTATTATTATTATTATTATTATTATTATTATTATTTTAAAGTGAGAATCATCAACAATTTAAAATATCAATACATCTATTATAATGATTCATTTAACATCATTTAACGTCATTTTAAGTTCATACTGAAATCTCTTGCATTTACCTGTGTAGCTTGTTTCTCCTCCTGTCCCTGGTAGATTCTCGCACTTTTCAGAACACGAGCTTTATGATGTATATCTTCGTCTTTCAGCTGTGGTCGAAATATAAGTGTTATCTTTGCCTCCTGTAGATATAAATAAATTTCAGTTCATCTACTAACTATAAAATATACATAATCGTTAAAAATTTGGGAATATAGCTCAAAGTATATATATACAGGGTGTTTCAAGCTTAGCTTCATAATAAACCTGCAGTTTATGGAGAAAATTATTTATTAATTTTAATAGAATTTATATTTACGCATTAAATATTGCGATGCGGCAGCCCAGGATGATTTGTGATGCAGCAGTAAACAAGAAGCCTGCACACACCAGCTTCCAAGCAGACTGGTTTCTTCTGTGTAATCCACCCCGCAGACTTTCCATCCCTTTTACTAAGCTACCCTAGTCGCAAGGCTCGCAAAGAAGCTAGCTTTAACATTTAAAATAAGTAGTTTCCGAGTTATCCCTTTTCGTCAGTTGCGTTCAGTTGAAGTGTTAGTGTGCATTGTGGTTGATATAATAAATAATGAGCGAAATAACAGTTTCTGACACTAATTTACTTGAATTTTTTTAGGACAATTGTATTATCAAGACCGACTTACGAACAGAAGTGTGATTTAAAAAACAAATGACCGACTCCCTTGCTGTCAATGAAGGACACAACCAAAAGACAGACGCATACTTACATAATGATACTAATATTGTGATTTCTCTAAGTATGACAGGAAGTGAGCTAATGTTATACGTGTACGTGTCTATTTGTTAAGAGATATGTGTAAACCGTGAAATCATATTTTATTACATATCATTTGAGGTCATGCCTTATTGGTGTTACTTACGATGTTCCAACCAATCTTCGACTGCTGACTTGAAATTGACTACTATTTATTTTAAGACTGTACGAGTATTTTTGTAATACGTTTTCTCATATTGCATGAAAGACAACTTGAGTTAGCTTCCCCTGCTCAAAATTTCATGCTACGCCACTGATATATACATATACACATATATAACTTCAGTGATTTGTATATTAAAGGATGATGGACAAAAATCTTGTTTCTATATAACAAAATACATTCCGTAAAGTGGGGTGACTTTGAACGCCGAGGTGACTTTGAAGAGTAATTTAGCGCCTTTCTAAATTAAATGCTGCACCCAATTGCGAAAAAACTGTTTAAGTTGTCAATAAATTAGTTCAGTTTTTTCGTAATTGGGTACAGCATTTAATTTAGAAAGGCGCTAAATTACTGTTCAAAGTCACCTCGGCGTTCAAAGTCACCCCACTTTACGGTTCCACATTAGATACTGTACGAAATTTTCGCAATATTATTCTGGACTGAAAATAAAACATTAGCTTGCTCTAAAAATTAAATTTGTTTCAATAAAGGAAATGTCATTCTTCTTGAGGTTGACTTTGTAACATTTGTTATTAAAATATAAAACTTTAATCCTTTGTAACTCATGTGAGGTTATGGACAGAGAACACCTCCGGAAATACCCAGCTCTGCGGAGTTCCTCAGAGTCATTAAGATACTGGGAAACTAGTTCGAAAGTGTTGTAATTAATGGGATAATGATTTTTATTTTTTATTCAATTGTAATCTGCCGTTAGATTAAATAAATAAATAACAATAATTCATTTAGTTGTATACAATGTTCTAAAATATTTCATACAATTTCTTTAACTTCTGTACAGTACCAAGAAAAGCTGCATTACTAATTCAGATTAGGACAAGTACTTCTACTATGATGAAATTCACTATCATCGTGCTTAAAACAGAAATATCAAGGTATTCAGAACTACTGTGGTATTTTTTAAACATATTTCCTACCTGACCACTCAGGAGAACTCCTGTATGAGGTGCAACCGTTACTTGATCACACGAAGACTTGAACTCAAACTTCGTTGGTGCCACGGCTTCCTGAGTTTTCTTGAGTCCACAGTAGCATGAGGGGACTTCAGTTGTACGCAGCCTCACGACTGCTAAGGAGAATCCCCCACATGAAGTGGGTGGGAACTGAACCATGTTGGTGGACAACTGACAGGGCGGTTGGACAACACGGGCCACACATTGGACTATGTTTTGCAACATTCTGTTGTCTGCACACAGCACAATAATCACGATAGCCAGTTTTTCAATATTTGTACGATGTTAGGCTAATTATAATGAAGAAGACTAAGTTGTTGATGTGATGATGGTGGTTATAGTGTTTCTGTTAGGGTTGCAGCTGTCCCGAACAAATAGGATAGGGCATTCTGTGTTTGAGACTGTTAAAGCTTTTCCCTTATTGACCTCATATAGAACGTCCAAAATCCCGTATTTACGGATTAATAAAGAATGGCCATTTTTCATAATTTTCTTTCAACATTCCATGTCTTTTCTTTATGGATATCATATGTTTAATAACCAAATTACAGATAAAATGAAAGAATGTCAAGTGACAAGTAATGCATACGGCATAGAATACACTGAGAACAATTTTTCAAACATTTGATAAACTAAATTTAACTTGTGTTGAATTTTGAAAATTTGAACAGATTGCAGATTCTTTGAAATTCACAGATGTTTGTCCATATTTCAATACAGATTGTATCTATAAAGAATTTTCAAAATTTAAAGAAGATTTAATTAAATAATTGATTAAATGGCGATCTTACTAGTATTAATTGTGTAAGCATGTGCGGTTTACAGCTGTTTTGGTGCTTCTTCACACCATCCTCAGAACCTACTCTGAGTAGGCTCTGAGGATGGTGTGAAGAAGCACCGAAACAGCTGTAAGCCGCACATGCTTAAACAATTAATACTAGTAAGATCGCAATTTAATCAATTATCTATAATCTTCATCTTACTATGTTTGGTGACGTATACACGTCCGTTGATGTGACATATTAATGAATTTAAACATCGTAAGATGAAGATTACATTTGTAAAGTTTCTTTCAACCCATAAGCAGTGCTGACTAGATCAGACGCTATGGACAGTACTCTATAACAGAGTCGCCAGTATGAAAGGATAATTCCAAGCCTCTAGTGTGAGACTAACTCGATAGCTCAGTGGTAGAGCGCCTGGCTGGAGAACAGGAAGTCGCAGGTTCGATTCCCGCTTGAGGTTGTGAAATTTTTCTTTCATACCATGGCATGATTGTGACTATTATAGTATTTAAATTCAACAATTATTTATATTCAAGTGTTAAAAGTAGTGTACGAAAGATTCAACATGGATTATCAAGATTTAATTTAAATGGAAACTACTCAACACAACGAAAGTTAAATACAAAATCGACCAATTTCTTTACTTAAGCGAGTAAAATCCTTCTATTGGGTCAGTCTATAATTTATCATTCACAAATATATAGCCTAAATATTAGACATGTTCTGTTTTCGTTATCCAACAAGAAGTTTTTACTTGCTTAATTTAGTAACTTTTCGGAAAATAAACCATGTCAATAAAAATTCTTTATTTAAGGCAATTTAAGTTAAATCTCACAATTGTTAATGTTGATATTCTATTGTCTGTCTAATCAGGTTCGAATGCCTGTGTGGAAAGGGTATTTTCTGTTATGAAAAATAAGTGGAGAGATGAAAGAAACAGATGTTCCACAGATCTCACCAAAGCTGAAATCCTTAATTATTGCAATGTACCGAAGTACATATGACATTTCCGTGCAGGAAAGAATTTCGTATGGTGAAGCGAAAACAAGTAGCACTCTGAATAAACGAAAGCAATGGATTAGGAAAAAAAAAAAAAGACGATACTTTTTCGTTTGCCTGAAGACGAAAGTAGAATCAACTTTGAATTTCTATATTCATTACTAGCAATAGAAAAAGTCTAAGCTACAGTTATACCATACCATAGCTCTACTAAAAATATCATGCTTTCAGTGCAACATGTAAATAAAATTTCAACTGTAACAAGAATACAGTAACTAAAGAGTTACTTAATAACTGTTCGATATTTTTCAATTAAAATTGCACATCCAATGCCAATCTCATAAAAAGTAGACTCTGCAGCTTCTCTGAATCCTCCAATTCAAGAAATGTTATGCCAATTATTTAGCAATAATTTGACCTTCTATAGTCAACCAACCTTACCTTGTATATTCTCAATCATTTGTTGTTCTTCCTGAACACCACTTGACAGCTCTTGCTGCACAACTGGTGTAACTGAATCTACATCACCAATCAAACCTGACTGTTGCAGAATCAGTTCAGCTTTTGTATTATCCTCCTGTTCTTGACTATTCTCATTGTTTACTCTTCCAAAATTCAGTTTATTTGCATTCACTGATGTTGGTTGTGAGGTTTCTATGCCAGGATAAGACTCCTGTTCTGAACTCCCAATATTTGCAACCATTGATTGCTCGAGGTCAGAATCTTGTTTCTTATCCGTAGGCTCTATAATTTTTGCATTTCTCCAGTTAGTTACATGTCTGGTGCCACCAAACGCTTTCAGCGTTTCACACCGCAATATAAACTTGTGCTCTGGTCCATCGCTGAGAGAGGGACTATAGAGTAGATGAAGAGGAATAGTTTCTCTTGGCAATATGGTACCAAATCCATCACCAGGTTGGACACTCACTCCCTATAAATAATCACAGATATATTTATTCTTAGGTATGAATACTTAATATAAATTACATATAGTATAAATGTAGGGTTTTTTTTTCTAGAACAATCCCGTTTTTTTTTTTTGCTTAATGTCCGCTGTCCCGAAAACTTCTTGATGTAGGACTGCATCTATGAACTCGGATCAATATAGAAGCTGCACTTCAGGCTAAGCAATAAACTGAAATAATGGTATAGCGAAAACCACTATAATTTTTAAAGTAATAGACTGTGCTATATCAAATCAAGGTCGCTAATGACAGCCATTTTCGTCACTCTCCTCGACTCTCACGTATCTGATTCAATCAGCTGACATATTCTTAAGAAGCAACATCTGTTCTCTCTCCAAATGTAAATAAACCATTAACGTAGCTGTTATAGTTCCTGTGCAGTGAGCATTCCAAATTTTGCAATTTTTAGGACATTCAAATGTCAAAAAAGTCATTTCAATGCATAATACAGAAAGCAAATGTTCACTACAATTTGTCAATGAAATTTTTGTCGACAATTTTTTTACTTTCTTAATCAGTCTTTATTTGTTTTTTCTTTTTGTTCTTGAAAATGTCCCAGGATTTTCCTTAAACTTCTTTTAAATGCCCACTTTTTTAAAATAATACTATGAGAAGTCTATATTAATGTCATTGGTGGAGCTTGAATTTTAGTCACAAAAAGATTGAATAATGAAAAAATTAAGATATCAAATAAGAAAATTGAAATTTTGAAATGGCACATCATTTAATATAATATAACGGAACATGAATGAATGAATGGAAGGAAGGAAGGAAGAAAGGAAGAAAGGAAGGAAGGAAGGAAGGAAGGAAGAAAGAAAGAAAGAAAGAAAGAAAGAAAGAAAGAAAGAAAGAAAGAAAGAAAGAAAGAAAGAAAGAAAGAAAGAAAGAAAGAAAGAAAGAAAGAAAGAAAGAAAGAAAGAAAGAAATAAATAAATAAATAAATAAATAAATAAAGAAAGAAAGAAAGAAAGAAATAATAATAATAATAATAATAATAATAATAATAATAATAATAATAATAATAATAATAATAATGTGCGAAGTTTTACGTGGATGTGGAAATAATCTATATCCTGAAGTGGTATGTCGGAACAAACAAATAAACAAACAAACAAATAAATAAATAAATAAATAAATAAATAAATAAATAAATAATAGTAATAATAATAGTAACGATGGTAATAATAATAATAATAATAATAATAATAATAATAATAAGTGCGAAGTTTTACGTGAATGTGGGTATGGAAACAATCTACATCCTGAAGCAGTATGTCGGAACTATTATTATCGAAGACAAAAGGAAGGGTAACTTATCTGTTAAGTTTGTTACGAAGACAGTCCCCAAAACTGGACTTATTTCTATACAAAGCTTTAAAAATACAACAATCCTCTAAATAAAACCACCATCTGCTTACTTATTTAAGCCATATAGAAATTTCAAATATAATGCAAAAGTACAAGAAACCTCTGGAATTACGAATGGACAACAGGCACTAACATTTCGTTTTCTACCTGTGGCAGATTGAGGAAGCCAAACTCATGAACTGCTTGTGAGTTGTTGGTGAGTGACAGAGGACATTTCACGGTTTCCAGAACTGTTACAGTACCAAAATCAATTGAGGCTGGCAGGATACTTAGAGCATGGCTTGGAGTCACAACTGCCAGTACAGTGAGTTGCAGTGGGGCACAATCCCCGTATGGAGCTCCCTTGATATGGATGAGCACAGGAAACTCAAGTACTTCCGTCATCACATTGTAGAATTCAGGAGCATCAGTCCCCAGACTACAGCTGTAACAGAAATCAATGGTAGCACTATATTATTGTGCTGATATATTAAAGGACACTTCCTATTTACAATGTGATTAATTCCTTTATGTCTCATGTGGCAGGAAGGCGGAGTGATACTCCCAAGAATATAGTCTACGCAAGCATGAATATTCTCTTGTAATGTATAGAGCTATGGGCGCTCATTATGGGCTTAACTACTAGGCTATATTAAGAACATTCAATCATCATTATTTTACTTAGCAGTTATTCTGTTATTAGCTGTTATAAGTACGAAAACTGAAATGCTTATGTGTGAAAGATCGGTGAAGACAATGCTTGTTTACTACCTGTCTATATTGCCAACAACATGTACTACGGAGCAGTCTTTTAGCACACTTTGTTGTATGAAAATGTGGCTAAGAAGTACAATACCGTATCACAAGATCACTTGTCAAGTTTGTGTCTTTTGAGTGTTCACAGAGAAAGGGTGAAAGAACTGGACTTGGAAGAGAGAACTTTAGAAATATTTTCTAAAAGCAAGAGAAAAATACAATTTTTTAAATGATAAATCAGACTTGTTTTCAAAAAAATTGCATACTGAAAACTTAGGGTTATTTTGCTCTTGGGGTCATACACTGCTCCACTTAAATAAAAAGTTTCATTGGTGTCTAGGTTTCAAATCGACTGACGTATTACTGTGGGATATAATCCTAAACAAGTATGAATATTATGACTTAAATAAGAGTATTTTACATTTTTTCTGCATTAAAATTTGTTTATATTTTGGTAAGTACTGTATATTTTATCTTAATAGAAGTCATACATGCTCTATAACAAATATTCCATCTCTAGGTATTGGTTTTGAAGGCTGGTGCAAAGTTTCCCCATCATATAGATAACTTAACTCCATTTTTTTAAAAATGTAACAGAAGAAACCCAAGTATTTCTTTGTTGAACATACTAATACCAGTATCATCTACCTAACCTAAATTAGTTAATAAAATTATCAAAAAAATAATAATTCCTTAAAAATGTCATTTTCTAAGTCTGTTTCAATTAAAATATCAGAAAAATGGAGCAAAGTAACCCCAAGTTACGGAAGTTCAACAGTTTTACTTTTATTTTGTTGTTTCAAATTCAATTTGAAACTATGACATTGTTATTTTGTTTTTCACCCTTTGTACGCAGAGATTTCATTTTTAAAATTTACCAATTTTTATTCTTTTTATTTTTTTACAAAACCATTACTTTCAGTTATATTGACAAAAAATTTATTTACTTCCAATGCGTTTAGTAATCGCAATTTCATTTCTTGTTAATTTTTTTTCAACTACATTTTTCATGAAAACTTGTCTGAAACCCTTAAACAATTGACTCATACTAATTTACTATGTTCAGATGCTCACAAGACAGGGTTGCCAGATGTTCTGGATTTCTCAGGATTGTTTCGAATTTTAATGGTGTGTCCTGTATCTTGGATTGTGTTATATTTATCCCGGAATGTAAAAAAAAAAAATAGAAAGGAATGTAATTCTTTGCTCATTTCTGTACAATTATTTTTATAATTCCTTATTCAATTTTTAAGATCCCATTCAACCTATGTTGAATGTCGTTGTCATCGCCTTCTGGCGCCTCCTATTGGGCTCTATTGAAATAAACACTATATACTATAGTGTATATATTAGTTATTATACAGTATTTTTATTCTTTACTCTCTTTGGACGTTGATTTATTACTGATAGGATTTCAACAATGTATTATCGAGTATTTTTTTCTGTATAGATCAGGCCGTAATATGGCATTATTTTACTTTATCAGTAATTCAAACGAAATTTCATAATCTACACAAAAATGTAACATAATTCAAAGCTTAGACCCTAATATAATTAGTTGAAAAACATAAAAACAATAGAAGGTTTTTTTGTAAAAACAACCATAGTCCAAAAACATAAATTTTGAGGAGGAACAAAAAACTGTCTGGCATGTGTTGTTGACACTTCAAGTATGGAATTCATCATGTCATTTCTTTGGGGTGTTGTAGAAACTTGGGAAAACTGAAGTACATTTATAACTTAAATTGTCTCATAGAAATACATGTGAAAATATAGGTAACTGTGGACAATGGTTATTTTAAGAAAAAAATATTCTGTTGTGGCTGAAGTGTGCCTCTCATTTAATCTTCTTTTTCTTTAATATATCCTCTTTCTTCTCCTTTCGTTGCTTGGGTTTCTTCCATGGGGTTACTTCTGCACCTAAAGATGACTCCATAACTAATACAACAATTCATGTGCTTAATTATTTTCCTTTGAGGGGGCTTTTGCCACGTACGTAAGAAGTAGTACTACTATTGTATGGATAAATGTTTCAAGATGATATGAATGGGATATTTTGTAAATGCTACCATCATCCTGTACAATGGCTGTTTTCACACAAAAAAAGTCTTTGGACTATGATTATTTTATGAAAACCACTCAAAATTTCCACTCCTATAACATAGGAGTAAGGTGTTTCCCCCCCCCCCCCCCCACTGACAACTAGCTCTGTAGATGGCCTCTACAATACTGTCACCACACGTATAATATCTGAAATTTGCATTTTTTGGACTATGGTTCTTTTTTTTTTTTAAAAAAAAACTTCAATTGTATTGCAAATTTAATCATTACCTAATTCAAATGTTTAGTGTGACGTTAGGGTACGCAGTATCATCATCTGTCCGGGAATCCTAATGAGAGAATCTTGCAACCCTGTCACAAGGTCAAATTATTGAACATTTTTTCCGGGAAGGCCTCACACCACTTTGGTAGCCGAGAATTTCATCACCCTCTCCCCCCCTCCCCCGGAAAATAAACATGTACACCCTTGTGTAAAACTATATTATTCTCATCCTCACCTCGGTGCCAGCCTCACGGACATTCTTTGTTCCTCATTGGACTGCAGGAATGCTGTTTTTGGATGCACACTAACGTGTTTGCGCAATGCCGGGGGCACACTGAGACTCACTGCAGTGGGTGTTTTCGTAAGACTGCACACGTAAAAGCTACCTTGGCAGATCTCACCATCCATGCAGCACAACTGCAGGTCTAGAACTGGTGGTTTTACGTAGAATGGTAGCACCGTCGTCTCTCCTGACAGTACCACTTTCACCTGTCACAACAGAGCACACTTCAAAAGCAATTTTTATGAGAGAGATTATGTTCCCTTTTATGTTATTAATTTACGGAACATTTTCAATTGTAAATCAAATTTTATTACTGAATTTTCATCTCTCTTTTGATAGTTCTTATACGGGAATTGATTAAAATATATATATAAAGAAAAAAAAAAAACAAAAACTTTCTCGAACAGGTACATAAATAGGATAAATATTCTGATTTTTCTCACAAAGTAAGGTTACCAGACGTCCCCGGGCCCCGAATTTTGCTTTTTTTCCCCGAACAAAATTCGTCCCTGGAATGTCCCCGAATTTATTAATTTATACCCAGATATCCCCGGGTTTTAAGCGTTAATTATTACAATTTTATGAAAATGCTGTTGAATAACACTGTGTTTTTGGCATTCATTCACAAGATAAGATACCTGTAGAATGTATATTGCTGAGATATCTTCCAGAAAGAGAAAAATTTGAAGAGACATTTCATTATTTTTCTTCCAATGCAGATGTACTTGGCCTGGATGAAATAATTTATTTTATAAAATTTCTTGCATGAAGAAATATGTAACTTCAGAGAAAGTAATAAAATGGAGTGAAAAAATGTTACCCTTCTCTCAAAATAGAGAGAAATTTTTAAATTTTCTCTGAAAAAATTATTTTCTATGTACAGTTCCAGAATTTGATCGAAGTATCTCCGCATCTTCCTGGAAGTAATGTTCAGTGATGAAAATTTTTTCTTCTGTGAAAATGTAGTAGAGATCCAAAAAATCCATAAAGAGTTTTGAAACTGTTGGAGCCATCCTTGCTATCTTAACCAATTTGTATATGAGCTGTCAGGGATTTGCTGCAAAATTGGGATCCAAGAAGACCACCTTAAAAAAGTTCACTCTTCTGAAAATACCAGCAGTTTAAGTAGTACTGGTAGTTAGTGAACGTTTTTAATGTGTAAATGGAATAAGTATTTTAATTCTTTAAGGTACCCGGTATGTAGAAACAATAGGCCTGTAAGTGAATGGCACTCTAACAGAAACATTAAAGGTAGTTTTTTTTTCATATATCGATATTTGTCCCCGAAAATTGTGAAAAGAATCTGGTAACCTTATCATAAAGTATTTCAAAAGTAAAAATGATTTTTGTGTATGGTGTGTACTTCTCTGATACAAAAATTATTTTATACTGATCTCTGTGTTATATTTTCATTTAATGTGCACCACATAATGTGTACTGAATATAATTTTATTGTTTATCTTAATGTTAATCATGTCTTGCAGTTTTTTCTACAAAACTTATCACGTTTTTAAGCAAAATAATGAAAATTCTCCGTTAGAAATAATATTATGGCAAACCTAAACAGCAATAATAAAAGCAGCAAGAATACCAGTAGTGGTAAAAATTGTACCGGTATCAGTAGCAGTAGTACTAGTAGTAGTAGCAGAAGTAACAATAGCAACAGCAGCAGCAGTAGTAATAATGGTGACAACAACTCAGTAGTAACAGTAGCAGGAGTAGTATTAGAGTAGGTATGTACCAGTAATAGCAATATCTTTCACAAATAATAGTAGTCCCATAGCAGCAACAGCAGTAATAACAGTAGCAGCAACAGTAGTAGTAGCACCAGTAGTATAGTAACAGTACCGGTACTGTAGCAGCAACAACAGTAGCAGCAGTAGTAATAATAATAGTACCAGTATAAGTAATATAAGCAGCAATAGCAGTAAGTGGTAGCAATATTGCACACAAAAATAAGAGCAGGAAAGTAGCTACAATATCCATACTTTTGTCCTTCATATTCTTGCACAGTCGACAGAATTCTTATTTGTGAGTCCTACATTAAACAAATGAGATACTGGTGTTGTGTGAACTATTAACAGCTCTACCACTCCCCTAAATTCCTGTCTTTTCATTGCCAAGAATTCTTTAGTCCTGTTAGGCAATGAATATGTCATTAGGTTCAGCTTCTGATGACTTTTTCCCCTGTTCAGGTGCCCCCATTTCAAGTAATTTCTGACAACTACTTTCCTATTGGCAAACAGGACGCAAACTGTCACATCTTCAGTAACCTGACTAGCCCTGTTCTTAACATTTAAAGCTAAGCAGAATCGTTTATATGGGTTTTGGAGATTATCCACATTTTGGAACATGTAGATTTAATCTCAAAACTACTAAATGAACTTAAGACAAAGTCAAGTACCTCAGGACAGAAGCTATCGAACTTGAAGAAGAATTTCTCCTGATAGTACCCAGGCTCGTGAGGTTTGAAGGAAACCTTCAACCTCACACAATCTCTTGCTGAAACTGTGATGTGGTACTTCTGATCAAAACGGAACACTTCAAATACATTGCTGAGACACTCCTCTAGTAATTCTGTCACAGTTCCCAGAGCCCTGTCCACTGGTTTTCGTTCTGATACCGATTCAAAGGTTTCAACGATTGAATTTGATTGTTTCCCGGTTTTTTCTTCTGGCTTCTTCTTTTTACCAGAGGTTTTCTCTTCTTTTTCCTTATTTTTTGACTCATTTGAGTCAAGCACTTGTAGAGAAGTTTCTTGTCCTACAATTTCAGGAAGTACAGGAACCTCTTCAGCTGTGAAAAGTGTAACATAATCATAATCATTTAATATTTCAAAACAAAACTTTATTAACTTGTTTAATAGATCTATACTTCTTTCTAAAGTGGAAATATCTAGAAATGTGTAAAATTTATTCAACTTCAGAAGATAATTTTTTGGGAATCGGATTTGCAAACGTTGATAAAATCAATGTACCGGTACCGCAATCAAATTTAGTACTGGTACTACACATAATAGTGCTCAGTTTTCCTCAGATATTAGAGTAAGTGAAATTGAACTGAAATCAAAATCTATAAGCACATAGTTTTTGTACATCTTGATTACACAGCTTTTAACACTGTATCACTTCGGAATATGTATGATAAGAACTTTCTTGTGTTAAATTTTAACGTACCTTGTTAACATGTTTCGACCTATTTTGGGTCATCTTCAGAACTGGTCGTTGTTGGTCTTGGCGCCTCTTGTTTCCTGTGAGGGTGCGTTCGTAGTGTAGAGTCAAAGAGTGTATGTGTTTTGAAATTGAGTTGTGTTTTGAGAATATCGTTGGGGTGTGTTTCTACAAAAACATCTCAACACACAAACAACACAAACAAACAAATACAACCACACAGGCGTATACAAACTCAAATGTAACACCTGCAACAACTTCTACATAGGACAGACAGGCAGATCATTTCAAACACGTTACAAAGAACACATCACAGCCATAAGAAAATTATAAAACACCTCCACATATGCAGAACACATCACAAATGCCAATCACACCTACAGAGACATCAACACAGACATGGAAATACTGCACATCCAACCAAAAAGCCAGAAACTCAACACACTAGAACAATATGAAATATACAGACACACGAAAACACACCCCAACAATATTCTCGACACACAACTCAATTTCAAAACACATACACTCTTTGACTCTACACTACGAACGCACCATCACAGGACACAAGAGGCGCCAAGACCAACAACGACCAGTTCTGAAGATGACCCAAAAAGGTCGAAACATGTTAACAGGGTACGTTAAAATTTAACACAAGAAAGTTCTTATCATACATATTCCAAAGTTTCTTGGTTTAGAATAGGATAATATTTGAATTGGAAAACACACATAGAATTTATTACTCCTAAACTTAACTCTGTCTATTGAGCATTAAGATACTAAACTGCCATTGACAATATAATATGCTCTACATTTAAAATTGCATACTTCGCACATTTCCATTTTATAATATAATATGGATTAGTCTAATATTCTGGATAACTCATTTGAAGCTAAACATAGTTTTGTTTTGCAAAGGAAAGCCCTAAGAATAATAAAAGATGTGGATAAAAGGACATCGCTATTGTAAAAATATTTCAAGAATTTAGAAATATTGATCTTACTTTGTGAGCACATTCTTTTCCTGATGATGTTTTATGTTATAAATCAAGACGCATGTAGTACTAAACAGAACATTCATAATTTTAATATAAGACACACGTCAGATCTCCATCTAGCCTCTGTTAGTCTCAGCTGTTATAAAAGTAGTTCACTATTCAAGTATTATGATCTGCAATGACCTGCCTAATTACCTTACAGCTTTGAAGGGCCAAAAAAAAAGTTTAGAACAGAATTTACAAAATTTATTCACACACATACTTTCTACTAACCTAATGAACTGTTAATGCTTATGTATTGAATTAGTCTACTTACTATGTGTTATATAATATTTTCGTATAATTTTTTATTTGTTCCAGATCTCAGTTGTGATGTAAGATCTATGGAGAACAATAAATTATATGAAAAATGTGAGCAACAACGGTATTACCATTTCTGGATTCAGACGCATCAGTTTAAGATTAAAATAAATTAATAATTGAGTGATAGTGTTACTAGAGAAAAAAATATGAAAACTGTGCTTTTGATATTAAAATATTCCACTTTTATAAACGCTTAAGAAGTAAAAGACGAGCAAGTTAATGACTCTCTTCAAATAAAACAAAGGCTACATTAGTGGTTGTTACCTATTGTAAATTAAAGTACATTTTTGTTAATTGAAATTAAAATTTCTTTACCAATAAAAGTGACTTAATTTGTTCGCACCTGTCATATTAACACCAAATTATATATTGTACCCTGTAAGTTACTACTAGGACTATGTGTGGAAAATGGAAATGTGCTGTAAGCTTGACCATAAAAGAAACAACTTAAACCATGATATCAACCCTATTTGTGAGTTAAAATAATAATAATAATAATAAAAACTTAAGAAATTAAAAAAAGAACTTTAAAATACGTTCAGTGCATCTGACATGGTTTAAACATCTTTTTTTAATAGTCAAGTTTACCCCAATGGTATGTAAAATATTTCATTTAGGACAAAATGGGATGGGGGGAGTATACTACATGATAAACCCTATAAAGACTTCTTTAAAAACCTTGCCTCTCAAGCAAAAACTGAAATGACGCCCCTGTCTGGATTGAAAGACATCACTATTAAATATATAACAGATGGTTACGATGCTAACAATGTTAATGACAATAAATAACTTATTTGAAGTCATATCAATTTATATTCCCGTCTTACCAGGTGCATTGTCTTGTTCCGTCTGTGGAAGAATCTTGTTAATGGTAAATGAGCAGGATCTTCCTCCACTGTTGATAACTTGTATATATTTCACTTTTGTCACGTTACCCGACCATCCTGGTATCTGTAAACATCAGACAGGCATGTTTCAATCACGATACATTTTAATACTGCAAAAATGTTTTACACGTATATTTATACAAGTACCGTACACTATTCAAGTATTCCTGATATAGGAAATGTAGTTATGGTAGACTGTATACTTATTTCTCTAAACTGTGACAATCTTTTCTCCTAAGCTCTTGGAGGATTTTGTTCATATCCAACATATACTAGTCAAATCATAACAGTAGGCTATCGTATTATTCACATGAAATATAATTATTTTTACTTAAATTATTCGTTGTTAACTAATTCTCAGAAAGATTGAATTTCATCCAGTCTCCTCCTAGCGTTCTTGTAGTATTTTTTTCAAATGTTGGCAAATGGAATGTAGGAAGACCAAAGACGAAATGGAGGTGCGGTATTGTGTTGTATTGTATTTATTAACATTCCATGGTATTCATACATGCTTACAGCTAGAATATGGAACAAGTCAAAAAACTTAATACTATTATAAAATCTTAATTTATAGTCACAGTCTAGATGAAATATATATACAGACGAGATTTACAATGTAGTCTACTAGTACAACACATAGTTTTAGTATCAATTTCATGAAGTGTTATTGAATGTCATGAATTCACCTACAGAATAGAAGGCGTGAGAAATTAGGTACTTCTTTAATTTGGCCCTAAATAATTTTATGTTTTGAGTTTCATTTTTTATATCGATAGGGAGGCTATTAAAAATTTTTACTGCCATATAATGCACTCCTTTTTGATAGCACGATAGACTTGCCGATGGAGTATGAAAGTCATTTTTTTATGTGTATTTATGCTATGAACTGTTGAATTAGTTACAAAGTTTTCACGATTACATACGAGGAAGACTATTAATGAAAAGATATACTGACAAGCCATGGGCATTATTTGTAGTTTTTTTAAAATAGTCCTATACGATTCCCTAGATTTGGCACCTACTATTATTCTAATTACTCTTTTTTGTAATAGAAATATATTGTTACTATCTGTGGAATTTCCCCAGAATATTATTCCAAAACTCATTATCGAGTGGAAGTATGCAAAATATATTGTTTTTAAGGTATTGATATTTACTATCTTTTGCATAGATCTAATAGCAAAACAAGCTGAATTTAGTTTGGGGGTAATTTCTTTAATATGATTTTTCCAATTTAACACATTATCGATTTTTAAGCCAAGAAATTTGGTTGTTGTTGTTTCTAATAGGGATCTATTGTTAATTATTGCGCTAGAAATTTGCGACGTTGAATTTGGACAGGATTTAAATTGAATTATGTTAGTTTTGTTACAATTTAATACTAATTTATTGACTGAGAACCAGTCACATATTTTGAAGAGAATTTCCTCTGTTGAAGATTGGAATGTGTTGGAGTTATTGGCTGTAATTACTATACTTGTGTCATCTGCAAATAATATGGGATGACCTACATCTTTTATAAGGGGGGCAAGATCATTTATAAACACTAGAAAAAGTAGGGGACCTAATATTGATCCTAATATTGATTCCATTATTAATAGTTCCCCATGTCGATGTAGATTTCATAGTTGTATTGATTTCAACTTTCTGTTTCCTATCTATGAGATATGAGTGAAACCATTGGTGTGCAACACCTTTAATTCCATAATAATCTAATTTATCTAGCAGCATTTTATGATTTATACAGTCAAATGCTTTGGATAAATCACAGAAAATCCCTCCAACTTGTAATTTTTTATTTACTGCCTCCAGAATTTTGTCAGTTAAACTAAATGTTGCATTTTCTGTGCCTTTATTTTTCCTAAATCCAAATTGTTCTGGGACTAAAATGTTGTATTTTTCTAGATGATGATATAATCTTTTATACATTACTTTTTCAAAGATTTTGGAGAAGACTGGTAGAAGTGATATGGGTCTGTAATTTTCTGGAGACGTTGTTTCTCCCTTTTTGAAGACAGGAATAACCACTGAATATTTTAATCTCTCGGGAAATATACCATTGAACATTGAATAGTTACATAAATAACTTAATGGCCCAGCTATAATATGTGAACTCGCTTCTAATATTTTGCTTGTTATTTCATCATACCCTGAGGAGTTTTTTGACTTTAGATTTTTAATAATTGCAATTATTTTTTGTTTGTTTGTTGGAAATATTTGAATATGAATCTGAATGCTTCAATACTTGGGAGAAGAGGTTGCGAATAGGAAAAACTTTTGAAAAAGGTTAGTACCGGTACCCATATAAGGCTATCAAACTGGTGGCGATAGTGATGGCGATGATGACGATGATGATGATGATGACGACGACGTTGTGATGATTAAAAATATGTAATAACTGAAACTTTATTTATAAAGAAGGATTAACTCAAGCCATAGCTAAAGGAGACGAAGGAAATAATTTACATAAGAATTTCAAAATGACCAGCCTCATAGACTAGTGGTCAGTGTTTCTGACTACAGTTCATGAGGTTCTGGGTTCGATTCTCGGTTAGAACACAGGAATTTTTCCTTAAAAGGGAATGTTGCTGTGTTCGTCCATGGGCTGGAAGTTAGGTTAGGTTTACGTCTAAGTTTAAGACCTCTTCTGGCACTTCATAATCATAGTATTATATCATCAGAGCAGCCTAACTCCGCCTTCCAGGCGCCCCAATCTCAGAAGTGGGTTACAAATAAACCAGTGCTAGACGAGACCAGAAATGGCAAATGACAAACTGGTAGCATTGGAGGAAAAAAAAAATCAAAATTATATGAAAAATAAATTATATTTACCAATAAAAGCTTAAAGTAAAATGTACGCAATATATACAGGTGCGAATATGGAAGGAGGTCAAAAGGGCTCTGTCCCCACGAAAATTAAACTGCTATTGAAATAGAAAATTATGAGTAATGTAACCACTGTCTTAAAGCAGAAAATAAATTTTCCTAAAATGAATTCTATTAATAAAAAAGACTACTATTACTTAGAATTATGTTTAGTGTTTTGTTTCACATACTCCCCCCCCCCCCCAAATAATGGAAAGTTACCGGTATCATAAAATTTTCACCTTTGTAGGATCAAAATGATACAATATAATGAACATTAAACACTGGCATGAAGGAGTTATCTACTAGCAACATATTCCTTTAATTGATATGTATCTTAAAATTAAATCTGGCAATTTACATTATTTAAAAATTCAGTAGAAAATGTCTTAGAAGTAGTTCAAATAGCTTAGATAATAGCTTCAATCATCGTACCATTGTACTTTATAATGACATAATAAATTTTGTTGCCCCCCCCCCCCGCCAAAAAAATCTTTATATGCCCATGCAATGTAAGACATATTAAGTTATATTAAAATTTAAAATTATATTAAAAATCGTAATAAAAATCACATTTTTATACTTATCTTAAATGTGAAGACATGTTATATCATAACATTTTTCCTCCAGCTCTTATATAATACAAGGTGAGTAAAATGTATGAAATACTGCTTGCAGTTTTCATATTTTTAATTCGACAAAGAAACGCTTTATATATAAGTTACATGGTACTTAGGGGGTAAAAAAAGAAATATAACTAGAACATGTTTTCAAAAACTAGTTTTTCATTTTAAGAGGTGTGACATGGAGTCTATTTTTGTTTTAACGCTGCCATGTACTTATCTTTTCATTTTTGGATTCTTCAACGTCTCAAAACGTACAAAATACAGTACAAATACATTTTTATTCTTAAAAAACACATTGACGTCTTAGAAAATGGATATGCATCATTGAAATTTAAAAGAAGGCATAAAATTTAAGGACATAAAAACTACTAAAAACAATTCAACAATGTTCTAATTGTGTCACTTGCTGATATCAGTTCACAGAAGATGACCTCCATTCACTGCCAAATACTGTAATACATAAGTCTGTCTTTGAAGTTGTTTATAATGTTTTCGGCAACACTGTTAGGTTGATCTGTTATATTTCATTCCTAAACAAAATAAAAATGAATAAATAAGACTTCAATATGAAAAACGCGGACAAATTAGAGGATTTCCAAAAATTTACGACAACTATTATCGGAAAATGGACATGTCTGCATAAATGCTGACATATGGTAACTTTAATAAATACAATACAGTAACCTGAAACAAAACCCTTAAAAACAAAGCAAAAAATCACAAAAAAAAATGGAAATAAAGAAAAATAAATATAGAAATTAAAAGCAAATAAAAATAACTACAATATGCTATGACAAAACAGAAGATCATAATATATTGGAATAAAACAATTAAATATAACACAATTTGGTATAAGTAACAAAAATAAAATAAAGAATTGGTAAAAATAATTGTTCTGAAACGGGAAAACTGTTACATGACTTATACTTTACTTACAGTGGGGAATCTGAGTTCAGTCGGTACTACAATGGGCTCAGGTTGTGAGGGAACACATTGTACAGGAATATACAACTCCCTCTCCATACTGTCAGCTCGTCGTGTCAACAAGACAATTCTTCCAACAACATCCATTGTGTGTTCTGTAGGCTGAAATGTGATCTGAATGCTGAGAGAGAGTCCAGTCCTAAGTGTGCATGCGTCCATCACATCAACCTATGATAATAGAATCATAACCTGGAGTATGTGCATATAGTTACATTTGCTATAGAAACGTCTTGGTAAATTGACGTTTAAACAAGCGACAGGAGAGGAATAACATGAGTTACAGATCAGCGTAATATTACAATATCTGTAGGGTTATTATTTTTAAATTTTCTAAAATAATATGCTCAAATTTAATTAGGAATTAATTAACTAATTATAAAATATATTTTCTCATTTATTTTCAGCTGTAAACCGAACTTTTAATTAGGAATGGAATTCTTGAACAGGGTCGTGCGTAGGATTTTTAAAGAGGAAGGGAAGTTTTTTGAATGGAGATAAACATTACAGGTACAGTATTTTTTCACAAAGTAGTTTAGGCAATAAACTTTTTAATTCACCGTTTATTCATTACAGTATCACGATTTCAAATGGTGTATATACCTCTGGTATTGTAAATCACATTGAAATATTTCACTATTTCACTTTCTAACTCGCTGATTTACTTTAAATGTGGGAAGAATTAAACCCCAAAATCTCTCCCTTGTGCGTCCATAAATTGGTCATGCAATGGATCACTACACAGGCTGTGAAAAATATTCGATGTGGCCGGCCGGACTCTCAAATACGAGTAAAAGGAAAAAAACCAAGACATGTCCATAAAAATTCGGAATTCTTGTAGCTATTTACAAGTTCTTCGGAAGTGGTATGAATCATTATTTTGAGCTTCTGTGAGTATTGGGAAATCTGAAGAGAACAATTTACAGAGATTTATTTCGAAGTAATTGAAAAGATATCCCCTTTACAGGCCCTGAAGCCACATAAGATACATGGAGGTAGAGCTCTATCCCTCTATGCTTTTATGACCTCGGTAGGCCTACTACAATGAGATGGAATGGTCGGCACCACGTCCCGACTGCCTTTTACCCCCGACAAAGAACAGGTACTCAGTTTGAGTGAACTCCCTGGACCGTTCTGGAAGTTTTGGAAACGAGGAAGATCCCTTCACCGCCTTCATTTGAACCCGGGATCTTCCTATATCCTGTGTTGCCTTGCCATTTCAGACACTCGGCTGAAAGAATGTCTTTAAACTGACAGTAGATAGCGTACATGTGCTGAAACATTCGTATTAAAAATACTCAATATCGACGCTAGATGGCGGACTATGTATTTCAGCTATACAGTCACTGTATTCAACTATAGAGTCCGTTCCGTGGATATCCACGGATTCTGTTGGACTCTGTTCAGCTATGTCTAAATAATCTAAATTAACCATTCCGCCGTTGCTTGTAAAACTGGATTATTTTAAATTGAGGGGTACAAACAGTGGCGGATTTCCAAGTAGGCTACAGCGGAAATTTTAGAAGCGCAACGTTTTCAAGAACATGGACTTGTCCAAATCACAAATTATTTCGCCGAGCAGAACAAAAGGGGAAAGACACAAGTCGTATTATTATTATTATTATTATTATTATTATTATTATTATTATTATTATTATTATTTCGGCGTTTAGGCCTATGCGGGACGAAAATGGAAGGGAAAGACCGTAAAGAAAACGAGACTTTAAATTTTTTGTATGAGCAAAACCATTGGAATAAAAAATATGACAATTTGATTACATACATTACGATATAATAATAATAATAATAATAATAATAATAATAATAATAATAATAATAATAATAATAATAATAATAATAATAATAATAATCACTCACTCACTCACAAATGGCTTTTAAGGAACCCGATGGTTCATTGCCGCCCTCACATAAGCTCGCCATCCGTCCCTATCCTGTGCAAGATTAATCCAGTCCCTATCATCATATCCCACCTCCCTCAAATCCATTTTAATATTATCCTCCCATCTACGTCTCGACCTCCCCAAAGGTCTTTTTCCCTCCGGTCTCCCGACTAACACACTATATGCATTCCTGGATTCGCCCATATAATAATAATAATAATAATAATAATAATAATAATAATAATAATAATAATAATAATAATAATAATAATAAAGCATTTAATCAGAATTTGCTATTACGAGAACAAGTGAAGAATTGTTTTTGAGCCACAGATATAATTAACAAATAACCAGCATAGGCCCTTACTGTAATATATGCGCGTGAGAATAATCAATAAATATTTATTATTGTTTATCCATCTGTGTAGGCCTATATCAGTAATGCCAAGCTTGTATTAAGTTTCTACAGTTACGCATGTATTGTGCACGCATCTGTTTCGCGTCCATGTCGAAGCAAAACGGATTAACATTATTTTTAAAAATATATAGTAACCCCATGGATTATAATAAACTCTTCAGAGTACCGGTAGGTTATGTATTGCGGACTCCCCTTGTGCATAGGAATGGACTCATTCATATTGTTGAGTCTATCGGATATGACTTAAGCATTTGAGTGGCAACCAAAGTCGAACAACAGTGTACCGGTACTCAAAATCTTTTTTTTTTTTTTTTTCATTCGTGTAAGTCGAATATAGACGTAACACGTAAAAAAACTTTATTTTGGATTTTTTATAGCATCCTCTATCACGTGAAGGCATTCACTACCCTTATGAGCTGTATATTGAAGTATTTCAGTATTTCAATCACAAAGTACAACTGTATTGTTACGTTTCAAGATGTCAATCGGGGAACTACTTTTTATAACTGGGGAGGACTGTCTGCTCTCTTGTGGTAGTGTACGTAGGCCTACCTGCAGCACACGAGGATCATCTTCATCACTGTGGTCGACGTGAAGCACCCTACATTTGACAGGTCGTTGGCCAGTGTTGGTGACAGTCACCCTGCGACGATACTGCAATCCGGGGGTGAAGTCCTGGGGGACAAACAAGGGATGAACCCGGACATTGAAAAGTAATGAATATTTTCATTTTTGGGGTTTTACTACATTATGTTAAGTTTCTTTCTGCAGCAGTTTCCAACCGTCATGAGGGTAGAGACGAGAATTTCATGCACTATAAAATCCCAAAACATGCATGCATTCATGCACTATCAAACTATGAAACATGCACGATCAAGCGAAAAATACATTAAAATATGCACTTCCATTTTTGTTCCAAATTTCTTATTTCAATTTTTATTTTGCACAGTTAACAACTAACAACATTTCTAAATTAGTTTCTGTGAGGTTTCTGCGCTTGTCAATCAATATGTTTTTGTAGACAGAGAATGACTTCTCTACATTGCAAGAAGTTATGGCTGCAAACTTGAATGAATCTTTTTCTGTTATTTAGCCTAGGTTTTTTTTTTTCCTTTTCCTTCTTCTATCCTGATTCCTGAAGCTAAAATGAGAGACATAAAAATGGAGGAACTGAGGTGTCGACTCAAAACTATTAAAACATGCATTTAAAGTGAATATAATGTATATTATATGCATGATTAACTAAAAAATTGCTTAAATATGCATTATGCATGTTTTATCCCCGAAAAGGGCAAAACATGCAAACATGCAAGGGAAAAGTGCACATATTTGGAACTGGAAAGTAATGAAATGGATAAGTACTAAGTTTGAGCTATGTCCTATGTTCCTATAAAACATGCATTTGCATGGAATTCTCGTCTCAAGTCATGAGCATGCGCACATCGATTTCACTGTTCGTGCAGCGAAACTTCAAACTCTGATTACTTGCTGACTAAAAGTCAGGCGTTCTAGCAGCATATCAAACTGTCACCAAACCATATCCTGGCAGTCAGGAAGATTTACTGATCAAGTGCAAGCAAATCTAAAATCACATTGACGCATGCTCATTAAGATAGTTGTAGGTATTACATCTTCATCCACTGGACTGGCACACATAGGCTTAATTTTTGCTTTAATATTTTATGTTTAAATGCTTATCTATGTTGGTTAATAAACTATAAACCTACAATGACTTTTAATTATGTCTTCAATATAGGCCACTAGATTAGTAAATTATTTTACAGTACCGGTAGGAAACATTCAGTATAACTTAATGCATGACTTAATACAGGCATTTTATAAAATTTAAATTTACAAAGAAGTTAACCCTAAAAATGTAACAAAAATAGTATTCAAATTTGCATTATATGAAAAAAAATCATAAATTACGGATTACATTATATTTTTCAAAAACCCCTCTCAAATTAATACTAAAAGTGCCAGGAATAAACTATAAAAATTCCACTACTATACTTCCAATAGTTTCTGCGAAAAGATGCATTAAAAACCATTAATTTAGCATAGGCTAAGATAGGAGGGTCCGGATTCCTTTTTACTATCACATAATAGTACATTATGGAACGAGCCTATAATGGTAGTAATTAAGACGCGAGTATGCTTATGAAACGAGCGCAAGCGAGTTTCATAATTTTCATACGAGCGTCTTAATTACCAGTATAGGCAAGTTTCATACGACTTTTTATGCTCGACCATATTTCTAACTTGAAATTATCCATAAGTATTCATGTTATTCTTATGTGACTGGGGAGAGGAACTGACCTTGTGCAATCTCGTAAATTGTGAGATGTGCGCAGACGCGAAAGTATTGATTTTTTCCGAGGAACAAATGTCATTGACCATGATATAATCTAGAGAGTAAAATGAACATTAATCTTGATAATAACATTGAAATTGATTTAGACATTGAAAAACGAGATGACAAATTGAATTTATTTGAATATTACTTACAATTAACGCTAATTATTATAGTAACAGAACATAACCTTCTGCGACAGTATTGGATTTCCAACCTCCGTGACGTTTCGCTAGTTGTCTTTCGATTGCATATCCGAGAATAATCGCTACTTGCTCTTTCATATTGCTACAATGGCGCTTTCTGATTGGTAGAAGAACTGAACTTTAATGAATAGGTGTACGTTAATAAGGTCCATTAAAGGGCTGCTACCAGGTGTATAATTACTACATTTCGGCATGGTCGAGCATAAAATTCTTGGTAGGCCTATTACACCAAGATTTCATTTACCTTGAAGAGAACGCAAGATGGTTTCCATGCAAACTCTGAGTCAGGGGGTACGGGGCTGGGGGGTGGCGCTCTTACTTGCAGCTCTTCGTATAGATGGAAGGCTTCCATCAGTTCCGGCACTATGACGTTTTCCGGCAGTATTCGAGTCCGGCGTTGGGGTTCCGGAGGCGGCAGATATACCACGCCCTATAAATAATAATAATAATAATAATAATAATAATAATAATAATAATAATTGTCTACCGCTGTGGAGTAACGGTTAGCATGTCTAACCGTGAAACGAGCGAGCACGGAGTCAAAGAGGTTGGGACAAGTTACCTGGTTGAGGTTTTTCCGGGGTTTTCCCTCAACCCATTAAGAGCAAATGCTGGGTGACTTTCGGCTCTGGATTCTGGACTCCTCTAACTAGCATTATCACTATCTCACTCAGATGCTAGATAACCATAGCAGTTGATAAAGAGTCCTAAAATAGCCAATTAATAATAATAATAATAATAATAATAATAATAATAATAATAATAATAATAGTAATAATACCATTTTTTAGTTTGTTATTTAACGACGCTGTATCAACTACTGTGTTATTTAGCGTCGATGAGATTGGTGATAGGAGATGGTATTTGGCGAGATGAGGCCGAGGATTCGACATAGATTACCTTGCGTTAACATTACGGTTTGGGAAAACCTCGGAAAAAACCCAGCCAGGTAATCAGCCCAAGCGGGGATCGAACCCGCGCCCGAATGCAACTTCAGACCGGTAGGCAAGCGCCTTAACCGACTGAGCCACGTCGGTGGCTAACAATACCATTTCACAAAGACTAAACGTAAGGGGAAAAATATAATTTAAGATATCAATAGGCCTACATACGGAGTTCCCGTCCTGACATTCTTTCAGTTTTATCAACTGAGCAAACACACACATGAAAGAGTTGCAAAGTGATATAAACAGAATTTTAACATTTTAAACATTTTTGGATTTTTCACCCAAAAGCTGCCAGAAGTAAGAGAAGAAAGAAATCTGACAGATATAATAAACTTTAATAAACAAAAATTACATTACGAAATTGTTGGGCCTATAATATAAAGAAAAGTGAGTCAAAACGACACCAGGTAATATTTTTGTGATCTATACACCAACAGGCGATAATAATAATAATAATAATAATAATAATAATAATAATAATATTTATTTATTTATTCTGGCGAAGTTAAAGCCATCAGGCCTTCTCTTCCACTTAGCCAGAAACAAAAGAAGCTGATACAATTTGCAGTATACACCCTTGATTTTTCTACTGGTGTCAAACGGAGAGAAGGAGCAATCTTGGATTCAAACTATCTCTATAACAAACACTCCAAATGGATTCAGAACACCTCAAAATCTGTTTCAGTGGCTGACCATGACAATATATTTGAAAAATATTGGAGTGCAAGAGGTCAAATTACTTTATTGTCAAAAGCCTGGCATTAGAAAACAGCAACAGCAACAACAACAACAACACTCCTCCGATCTAACAGGACCTCACTATCACCTATTTTCTCTCATACTGACTGCCAGACCCAGGGAAACTTAAATCCCTTGCATATGAGCTGGATAAGTTCAACTGTCTTGGTTTTGTTCTGTATTATCTTACTGTCATCTTAGGTCCTGATCTTGGCCACAGTACAGAGCGCGAGGTGCGTAAGGAAAATTCATTAACACAATTGCAGAAGTAAATGCCGCTTAGTTGTAACGAAATAGAAACGACACACTGTATATTGTAGTCTTTGTTATGCACTGAGGACAGTTGATAGAAGATTATGTTAAAAACATAAAATGTTTCTTTAAATATCGCTCTCAACTCCATGAGATCTCTATAATTTCAATGAATTAGATAAAATAAAAAAATATAGAAATGGAACAAATGGAGAATTCGTACAGTACAGCTTTGCCGACTACGCTCGCACTAGTGACCGGCCCGTACTGAGCCATGTGAAATAAAAAAGAATCGAAATGTTGCTAGTAAAATGGATGACTATATTCTTTCAGAATTCACTCCACTAGTCAAGTATAAGATTTACGGAGTATAACGAGGAATTTGCAATGCGCAAAAAATAAAATGCACGTCTTCGAAGATAACATAACACGTTATCACAGCAAAATGAAGGAGAAATATTTTGTCGCCCAGAGAATATCGTTCAAATCCATTAGTTTTAGAAACGAAAATATTGGTAATTTGCTAGAAAACATCGTTGCAATCTTAAATGAAATATCTCTCCGCACTACATACGGGTGAGAAAACGTACTTAAATCAATGAAACCTTTTCCTCGGCCTCACGTGACTTAAATATCCTCGCAACTAGCCCAATAAACCTTGTCACATATTTCAGTCTCATGTCACTTAGCTATTATTATATTAATATTATATCAAAAGGGAGTGCATAGAGAGTGTTAGGTGGGAGGGAAAAATACTTTTGGGGAGACCGAGACGTAGATGGGAAGATAATATTAAAATGGATTTGAGGGAGGTGGGGTATGATGATAGAGACTGGATTAATCTTGCTCAGGATAGGGACCAATGGCGGGCTTATATGAGGGCGGCAATGAACCTTCGGGTTCCTTGTAAGTAAGTAAGTAAGTAAGTAAGTAAGTAAGTAAGTAAGTAAGTAAGTAAGCAAGCAAGCAAGCAAGCAAGCAAGCAAGCAAGCAAGCAAGCAAGTAAGCAAGCAAGTAAGTAAGTAAGTAAGTAAGTAAGTAAGTAAGTAAGTAAGTAAGTAAGTAAGTAAGTAAGTAAGTAAATAAGTTGTTTTCTAATGCCAGGCGTTTGACAATAAAATCATTTGACCTCTTGCACTCCAATATTTTTCAAAGATATTATCATGGCCAGCCAATGAACCACAGATTTTGAAGTGTTCCGAATCCATTTCTTGGTTTGAGTTGCACAATGGGCAGTTAGGGGACTGATATATTCCAATTCTATGCAGGTGTTTGGCCAAACAATCATGGCCTGTTGCCAATCTAAATGCAGCTACAGACGATTTTCGTGGTAAATCGGGAATTAACTGTGGATTATGATGCAGAGAATTTCATTTTTTCCCTTGAGATTGTGTTATCAAATTTTTTTTGTTGAAGTCGAAGTGTGTAGATTTAATAAATCTTTTCACAGAGTAATACTTAGATTTAGTAACAGGTCTGTAAGTAGCAATGCTGCCCTTCTTTGGTAAAGCATCCGCATTCTCGTTTCCCAGGATTCCACAATGGGATGGTATCCATTGGAATACAATTCTTTTATTGAGTTATATTAATTGAGAGAGCATTTTAGTTATTTCTGCTGTTTGAGATGAAGGTGTGTGTTTAGAGACTATTGATAGAATAGCTGCTTCGGAATCTGACAATATAACTGCATTTTAAAATTTATTAATGTGGCATAGAAGATTCCTGAGACTTTTACTTATTGCAATGATTTCTCCATCAAAACTTGTTGCTCCATACCCAAGAGATCTATAAAGTGAGAAGAGACAGCACGTAACACCTGCACCAGCACCTTGTTCTCTGGAGATCAAGGATCCGTCGGTGTATAAATGAAGCCAGTTTTGTGGAGGGTACCTAATATTAATTGTCTCTAAAGACAATTGTTTTAGTATTTCAGTGTTTACTTCTGATTTTAGTATTTCTTCTGTTAAATTTAGATTATATTCTATATTTAATAGAGTTAAAGGGTTTGGTTTAATTTGTAGGTTTTCTTTTAAATTCGGGATATTGATTTTCTGTTTTAATTCTTGAACAATGGATATGAAACTTTTTTGAGTTTTCAATCTACAGAGAGGATTGTATGAATGCCAATTGTTTCCTGGTAATCTAATAAGTTTTTCATATTGAATCGGTGATTTGTAAGTAAGTAAGTAAGTAAGTAAGTAAGTAAGTAAGTAAGTAAGTAAGTAAGTAAGTAAGTAAGTAAGTAAGTAAGTAAGTAAGTAAGTAAGTAATATCAAAAGGACAATGGACGTGACATTCACATGTGTCACTTTTACGCGGAGCTCTTGTCACTAATATATCCCCTCACCAAATTCTATCTAACTTTGTCACTGACAGTGAGCTTACTTGTCACTAATGTATCTCCTCATCAAATCCTATCTAACGTAAACACTAATAGTGCGTCAAATTGATACTAATATATCTCATCAAACCCTGCCTAAACTTGTAACAAACAATGACGCTATATTAAGGACGACGGAGTAGAGAGAGAAAAAAACGAGTCATGTCCATAAGTTGGCAACATCGTGTACTTAGTTGCAACTGGCTCTCATCGTAACGATACGGCTGAAAGCTGCTATATCTAATTCTCCACTTAAGTGTAATAGAGACATTTAAATATAGCTCTTACTTTGATTGCGTCATCTGTCTCTTTCTTTGTTTCTTCTTGTTGTTTTCCTTTCTTTCCCTTATCTTCTTTCTTTCCTTTCTTTTTAGTTGAATCTTTCTCCGCCTTATCCTTGTTTTTCTCTCCTTTAGCTTGTTGTTCTCCTTTTTTCTTACTCTTCTTGTCTTTCTTCTTTCCATCTTTAATTTTCTCCTTCGTATCTTCCTTTGATTCTAGTTCTTCCACTTCGATCTCTTTTTCTAAAACGACTTCCTCCTTGATGACCTCTTCCATCTCCTCCGCCTCTGTCTCCCACTCCGAATCCTCTTTCATTTCCAGCTTCAACACGGCAGTCTGCCTCTCCTCCTGTAGTCGCCTTCTCCTCGCCGCTTCTGCCTTCTTCTCAGCGAGCTCCAGGTCCCGGACGTTCAGTCGCCTCACCCTGTATTCTTTGTGTTTCCTGCGTTCCTCGTTCAAGAGCCGCTCCACGATCTCAACATACCTGTAACCACGTAAATTGGTAATTATTTATCCAACGTTCCTTTTAGAATGGCAAAATTTTAAACTGATTTTTACGACCCTTTGTCAACTGTAATGGTTATCTAGCTTCTGAGTGTGATGAAGGTGATAATGCCAGCGAAATGAGTCCAGTGCCCCGCTCGTTTCACGGTCAGACATGGCAAAATTCATCTGAAGGGATATATTAGGCTGCTCCTGAGTACTCTTCAAGTTTTGCGACATTTCAATGGCAGTCTGAGGATTATTATACATTTCCCTAATTAGAAAAAGTTATAAAACTACGTTATGATAAATTCCCTTAACCTCCTGGGTCCTGGAGTATAGGAAAAACTACCCATTCAGGAGTGACACCTCTACAAAATGCTCATGGAGAGATGGTCTATGATCCTCAAGCAAAAGCTGAAGTACTTTCAAATTCTTTTCAACAACGTTTTCAACCACATCAACATCCATCTGATGCTATATTCAATCATGAGGTCACAATAATATCAGAACAGATCCGTCAACAACAGCCTGCAGAAACCATACCCCATGTCACTCCAAACGAAGTCATTATACTTCATATATGCATTTACCTGTAGTTTCAAATTTGCCACTAGGTGGAATCGTTGTCGATCACTTCTTTTCTGTGTTTGTCAAGCTCCTGACATCTCTTGGAACTTACAGGAAGCACAAGATCAATTCAGTCATTGCAACACGTGTTTCAACTAATTGTAAATGAAAATGGCGACCAGCAACTCAACGCCAAGGCACCGTAGGACATGCTTTTGAAGTAAGTATACAGTAAATATATTTTAAGGGTAAAAAAATAAGAGGTATATGCAGAGACTCGAAATATAGTATAATATACCTGCATTTGTGTCCTAACTGTAACCTGCAGAATTTTTTCAGTATTTTTCCTCATTTCAGTGAGTTTTCTTTAATAGACTATAGAATTATATTGAACTTTAAAAATAAAACAAAAAATGTTTCAGCACTCGGGAGGTTAAAGAAAACAAATACAATATTGGGCATGTCTAAATTCCCATAATTCCATAAACATTTCCGCCCCTGAGCACGAGTTCTACTCTTTCAGGGGCGAGCTAAATTTTTCTGTATATATTATATTTTATGTTACAATTATTACCAAAATAAATACATAAATAAAATAAAATAAAATTTAGAGTCAGCGTTGAGGCCTGTGTAGGTATGGACCTGTTAAGTCTTCCTATACATCTTTTTTCAAACTATTTCTTTGTTGAGCATTGTAGAAGGAAACAGCCTTGCCTTGACGAACTCTGGCCGTGATATTTGATTTACCTGTTGAATTGTTGTCGCTTAAAGGTCTTGCTCTCCCTCAGATAGCGCTGAAACTTGCTGACCACGTCGCTTCCCGGCGGCAAGTCCTTTATATCCACGTTGAGATGTTTCTTCAGATACTTGGCGGCGTGGGCAGCTCGCTCTGCCTGGAGAAGACGACGTTGCTCTCTGTGACACGAGAACGCGCATTGAGATTCCTTCATCTTGTTCTGCAAAGATACACGAACTGGGTAGTTACATTACCCAATGATATGATAGGATGATCATAATTATGTGGCGCCAGATAGATCTTAAACCTAAACTTAATCTAAATTCCAGACTATGGACGAACACAGAATTCCTGCACGGAAATATACGTACACAGGTTATAACTTTGATAATGGCAATTATTTATTTATTACGAATATACAAGTGATACGTCTGTGAAATTTCTACAATCCTTCAATGTAGTAACCAGTATTGTCAACAACTCGTTGCCAGCGATGTGGAAGTCGTAGTATCTCTGTAGCAGCTCCTGTTCTGTTGATGTTTCTGATGGAGCGCCTCATGAAGTGGTTCCTTCATCTTCGGGATGAAGTCATAATCACAGGGGCTCAAGTTCGGTGAATGTGGTGGATGGAAAAGCACTTCCCACCCCCCAGCGACAGTACAAATCAGCTACCAGGCTGTGCCGTGTGCGCACCTGCATTATCCTGCAAAATGATGGGAGGGTTCTGCAAAACGTGTGGGCGCTTTCTTCGCAACGCTGGTCTCAGATTATGCTAAAAAATGATGGAAATACTGTGCATTAACATTCAGACAAGATCGCTGTTCCTGCTTTGTAAACATGGCGAAACAACCGCTTAGAGCTGTAACTAACAGGAGACTAACTTCAACTCTCCACAGCGCATGCGCTGAGAGTCGGACGGAAGAGTCCTTTTAGGGGGGAGGAGGGTAGACATATACTAACGTGTGGTAGAAGTGACAACAATTAACTCCGTCTCGTTTCGCTTTTAAACCAGTGTTGCCACTATTAAAGTTACACCCCACGTACTTCATTACATCACAATAATATGATATGCGTAAATAATCACACTTAGTGATTTAAGACGGCGCTCATTCCTTCGGATCCCGGCCACTTAGTCACTCGTAATGAGTGTACCTCTGCACATTAGTGTGTTGGACATTGTGCCACTGTCATACATCTGTAACACAGTGCATGAGGGTTGGCCACTATAGGAAAACTAAGAGGTGGAACTTAAAGTGAGAGGATTCAATCCGGCATCGGAACTGGAATCCGGTGTGGCTTAGTGGATAAAGCGTCAGCATGTGGAGCTGAAAACCCGGGTTCGAGTCCCGGTGCCGGAAAAAAAAATTCTCCACTCCACTCATTCTTCATCATAGGAGACACTAGCCTATATTTAGAACGGGTAAAAAAGTGTTTGGAAAAATAATAACGTGGATTAAGTACAAATTATTCTAATAATTGACAGTATCAGCGGTTTTCCGCTAAATCTAGTGCTTTTACAATAATTATTATAATTATTAGAGGGCAATGAAATTTTGAATTCTATAATGCAGGTATATTTATGTACTATTGGCGACATTGACTTATCTTCGCCATCTATTCATAGAAGTAATAACTAAAGAAGACATATTTACACGAACAAATTATCGATCACTATCGATTACTAGGAATCAGGTATCTTAGAACGATAGTGTAGCACACACTTCCAGTCTAATGGTCACTTTCGCTCGAAATATGCCACGAGATGTACAGTAGCGGCAAAAAAAAACCGGACCGACCCTTGTAGCTGATTTCAGAGCCTTGTTCACTCCAGAGCACGATAGACTGGTAACTAAGGCCTTCGTGATTCGAATCCTTCCTGGGAAGGACACTTTTTTTTTTTGTTCCTTATTCAAATTTATTCCGAATATTTTTCGATTGCTGGTAAAATTAATGTTCTGGGAATAATAAGTTAATTAAGTAGTGAAATATCGAAAAGTATTGGGAATAAATCTGAATAAGGAACAAAAAAAAGTTTCCTTGCCAGGCAGGATTCGAACCACGAAAGTCTTAGTTACCAGTCTATCGTGCTCTGAGTGAAAAAGGCTCTGAAATCAGCTACAAGGGTCGGTCCGGTTTTTTTTGCCACTACTGTACATGTATCTCTATAAATAGTTGGCAAGTCATTTCAATTGAAATCCACAAAGATTACCTCTGACTGAGGTTCTGGCTGATACATTTATTAGGCGTGTAGTTGCAAAATCAGATACATCTTTTTTTTTAATGAGTTAATGTTATATTTCATATCTTCATATGATTCTACAACTGCTATAGCACTGTTATGCTCCAAAGCTAGATATATCACATGGATTTGTATGATGAAAAATAGTACTGGTTGCAAATCCTTGGTTTTTCATTCTTATTGAAAAATTATGTTTTAGTGATGTAATCTGATTTTGCAACTAAACGCCTCACTTGATATGTGTGAGAGGAAGAACTATTGTTTGTATACATCTGAAGTCTGACTAGTGTAATATGTGGCTAGTCGGCGATGTATGCAATGAAGGGGGAAAGGAACTAGCTACTCTACCCCATTATCTCCTGGTCTACCTGCCTCGTAAGTGGTGCATTGTTGGTATCACTTGTGAGGTTCAGAACTGTCTTCGGACAGTTGACTAAACAACAATCCACAAAGAGTTATTATTATAAGGAATCATTTCTTTCGAACTCTTTCTTGTCAATGTTTGGCAAGTGTTCATTTTTTCCTACTTCCTATCTCAGAACGGAAATTAGCATTAGGTACCTTCAAAGTAACGATGGCGTTCATTTTCTTCTGTAAAGCTTCTTCCGCCTTCCATTGCCTCCAGGCCGTCTCCCTTTGAGCGTGATACCTGTGCTTGCGAATGGATTCTCTTGTCAGAGGGAAGTTTTCTTCCGTGGAGTCAGTAGAGCTTTCTTCAATTTCTTGCTTGCAGTAGTCATCATGTGTCGCTGCAGATTCTTGCTCCTGCTTTTCAATCCGCCTGTGAAGTCGATTATTTTGTATTGCATTAAGGAAAGTAAATTGTGATTAGTGTCAAAAATCGGATTTTTTATTTTGTATTTAAAAAAGTACAAAACTTGCTCTTTAAAACAATATATATTGTGGGGGTATCTCTGCAGATAAGCCCTTTAAATGGCCTCTTTAAATTTGGCGGCGCATGTAGCGATTCATAGCCTACATACTTATTTTAATGCAGTTTTCCGTAAGTTGATCTTTTTCAAACTTAAGTGCATTTTTCTCTGAAACTACTTAATATATTTACATGAAATTTTTACAGTGTTTTCTGCAGCATCTGTACTACAAAGCAGATCTACGGGTTTATGAATATCACACACGTAACATGAGAAAAAATATATATGCATTGAAAAATGGCAAAAATTGTTAATCAATATTCAATATTTTTTCTGTTTCACTAAGGGTGAAACATTTAACTACATTTCGCTTTAGAATTTACAATATACAGTACTTGATATCTTAAAAAAATACAAGGTATATGACTGAAGATTGTAGCAAGTAATGTACACCTGAAGAATGATGTACATTTAGCAAAGCGGGAAAATTAGTTATCAATTAGGGTCTTTCTTTTGCACTTGGATAAGAAACTAATTAGTTGTCTTTTATACCACTGAATTCGGAATGATTTATTGTATAACTATGGAAATTTGTATTCCACTAAAAGCCTAGAAATATTGAACTAAACTTTTGTGCTGAAATTCTTTAATCACAAAGGCATCACTACCCACTCCCCTTAATGCACTGCTAAATCAACAGTTGTGTGCAATGGCAAAACCTTTAACTTGCTGTTATCAGTTCCGAGTCTACGAACGTCTCTTTTCCATTTCATTTATTGTATCCCATATTTCTAGTAATTTAATGTTAAAGTATTTAAATTTAACGAATATCGTATTTTTTCAGCAAGGGAGCGAAATTTTTATTTGTTATAAATAAAAATTTCGCTCCCTTGCTGAAAAAAATTAACGAAATATATTTTAAATATAGAGTACAATTCGTTAGGAATTAGGAACATATTTATACTACTTGCCTCACGAGTGATGTCACTTATGATGTTCAAACCTGAATTCGGACAGTTGACTGAACAATAATATTGCAATAATTGAGGGCTTTGCCGGAAGAAAGGCGGATAGACCTATACGCCCTTCTTCGGGAAAACTGTTTAAAATGTAGTGAATAATTATAGTAGCGAAATTTTGTTTTGATTGTACTGTACATACCTGCAGGACAGGGCTGCGTGCGTGTATAACATTTTATTCAGGTGCTTTTTAAAATCTTAGATTGCATGTATCTCAATTCGCCATATTGACGTATACGCCCTTTTTCCGGCAAACCCCTCGATTGCATAGTGGCCACATGGTCATTAAACATCTAGCTAATGTAGTATATCTACTATGATGCAAATGTCTCTGAATTTGTGTTAGTTTTTTTCATGCAGTTGTTCTCTTGTTCTCCCCATTTAGTTTTTGTCTACCAATTACAGCTCACTAATCTCGCAACATGGCGCCTCCAATTACAGCTCACTAATGTCACAACATGGCTTCTCAAACAACATGGCACTTCTTGTCCAATGAAGTAGGGTAAAGTTGCCTAACGCTGTGATACCCCTGAATGTCAGTCAAAGCTTTGCGGTTCGATCATAGCGCCAGACATCTTTCTCGAAAGTGTGTATATTTCAGCTACTTTTGAGCCATTGGTGAATTTTCAAGCAAGATTCCTAATTCCGTGATAGTGAAAAAAAAAGACGTTCCACGGAATTAGGGGTATCACGGCATTAGGCAACTTTACCCTACTTCATAAAACTTGAATTTTGGACTTTTTCCTGTGTCTCTTTTTAAACCCTTTCTTTTCAAATGTAATGAAAGATCAGCTTTTTATTTTATTTGAAGATTTTTCCGAAGCTATAGCCTATGCAAAATGTACGCAATTTACGGCGTGAGTAGAGATAAATGAACAAGCTATTCTTTCCTTAGAAAAATAACGTACTATTTCGATATAACGAAATTTCACTATGAGGAAGAAATTTCAGAAGTCCCTAGGATTTCATTGTACTGGAATTTTAATAACCAACAAATCAAGTCATCAAAAATCAAAGTAGGGATTCTTGTTTTCTCTATTATTTAACGAACCTATATCAATTGCGAGATTATGTGGAATTTATGATAGCGAGATGGAGTAGGGCCTATTCGGGGAGGTGAGTTCAAGATTCACCATGTGATTATTTAGTATTCGCTTTACAGTTAGGGGAAAACTTCGAAAAAACCATCTACGTAATCAGAGCTAGCGGGATTCGAACTCACGCCAGAAAGTAATCTCGAATTATTAGGCAAACGTGCTACCACAGTCTAGTGCATACAGCTTGAGATGACGAGAGTACTACGAACACTAGACTACTATTTCGCATTGTCTGTGATGGGGCGATAGTAGCGATCCTAGTGGTTAGCAACTATCTAGGGATGCATATTCCCTACGTATTGACCTTCGTGACTGTATATAACTAGACTGTGGTGCTACCATCTGAGCTACGCAGATGGCTCGAGTTCTTGTTGGATCTTACTTACCCACTGACCTGTCTTCGATGTTCAGAATCTTTGAGTTCTTTTCTTTTCAGCAATTCTGAACGGAACCACAATAGCAACTCCTCATCCTCTTCTTTGGCAACAGTCTGTGCAGGTGATATAGCTTCTCCTGCATCCTCTCCGCCCTTCTCCAACACAATAACCTCGCCCACTTTCTCTGGTGTTCGTTGAATGTCTTCTTTCGTCTCCTTGGAATCTCTCCCCTTTTGTTCCTCAAACTTTCCTTTTTGCATGGGCTTATCTTGTACACCTTTATCTTCTTGTTTGCCTTCGTCTTCCACCTCCTTGCTGCCTTTCTGTTCATCACCTGGTTCCTCTTTCTTCGTCTCTTCGGCATCCAGACCCATGGCTTGGCGGTACCTCCTCTTCAAATTGGCCACCACAGTCACTATCTCTTCCTGCTGGTGCGTCTCTCTGTAAATCTGTCTCTCTGTGGCCTCTTTCTGGTAAGGTTCCTCCGCCATCTTCAGCTGTTGAGCGTGCCGTTGAGCTCGCTTCCGTTTCCGTGCTTGTGACTGTAACTTCTGGTCTAGTTCTTGCTGCAGCCTGGCTCGTTCTTCCTCTTGCTTCTGCATTTCAGCCTCGCGTTTCAGAAGTGCTCGTGCGCCCTTCGTTATCAACTTCTCTCGCATAAACCTCCGCTCTACGACCTTCCTGTCTTCTGCTTCTTTTGACATTTCTCCTCTAACAGAATTTCCTCTCACCTAAACAAAGAGAGTTGCATTTGTCAATCTATAGCAGTAATGTCAGAGTTGTAAGTTCCAAATCCGGTTGTGGAGCTAGAATCGGAGCGTGAACTTGCTTATGTCTGTGGAAACACCGGAGCACGCAACGAGCCTAGTGGAGCGCTCCGCTCCGTTTAGTCTCTATCTGACAACGCTGATCTATAGGGTCTTACATGTGTACAATTGGGAAGGTAAACTCTGAGCCAATCATTGGTATGAGCCTCTAGGTAGGATAGATTTTAGTAAGCTGTGAAATGCAAATTCAACAATTGGAGGAAAGTAGTGGAAAATGACGAGAAGGTGAAAGAAATAAGGAGAAAATGAGAAGAGAAGAAGGAAAAAATACAAGAAAATGAGGTAGAATGAAGAGAAAATAAGGAAAAAAAGGAAGAAATGGGAAGATAAAAGGGAAAAAGAGGAAAAAATACGGAGGAAAGTAATGGAAATATGAAGGGAAAATTACCGAAATAAGGGAGAAAAGGGAAGAAAAAAGGAAAAAAAGAAGCAAGAAGGAAATTAATGGAAAAATGAAGGGAAAATTACCAAAATAAGCGGGAAATGGAAAGAAAAAAGGGAAAAAGGAGAAGAAATGAGGAAAGTAATGGAAAAATGAAAGGAAAAATACTGAAATAAAGGAGAAAAGGTAAGAAATAAGAGAAAAAGAGAGAGTGGAAAGAAAGTATTGCTTCTTCCCCTGTGCCCAGACTTTAATACCACTCTGTAGGCAATCGAGGATGACGGGAGAGCGATGTAATAGTAGGTAGCGTCTATTAATTACAAGATTTCAGAACTTTTTTCTGTGGTACGCGATTTTACGAAAACAGGAAAGAACTGCTCAAAGCTTAACAGCACGAGCACCGATCACGGCCCCATTTTATTAAGAGGCAATCTCTTTTTAATTCACTTTGCTGATGATACACTCGTCTGGGGGCAAAGCCCCTGAGGCAGTAACTAAATTCCCCGCATTTAAAAGCAGCCTTGCAGTTCGGGCACGATATTCTGCGAAGGATAAATTAAAAAAGTTTTGATAAATCACGAAACAATTGAAGTAAAAAGAAAAGGCGCGCGCTTTTTGTTCGCGATGCAAGACGTGGTTATTAATTTAATTTACTACTCGTGGCGGCGGCGGCTTCCTCTCGCGTATGAGCGACTGTTTAGCCGTGGTTTTCCTCACGACCCACATAATCACAATAATCGAGTAGTCACGCCAGGCTAATTGCGGCCCGACGTGTGGCTCCTATGTCTTCATACAGTAGCCTCTAATTCACATTCAGCGAAGCTTAAAATCGCTGATGGCAGAGTGCAGCACTAAACAATTATTGAACTGTACAGTATGCCAAGGGGTGTCAAACACATCCCGAAACGTGTGTGGAAAAAAACATAAACGTGATTAATTCTTCGCTTAAATAGGCTAACTTTACATTGAGTGATATGCAAGGTTTTTATTTTCCGTAGAAATTGGGGTTAATTTCACGGGAACATATACCCAGGAGTAAAAAATTAGGGCTAATGTATTTGATAATATAAAGCAAATTAAAAAATTGTAATATTGAAACATGAGAATTTCCAATATTGTGTAGTATAGCCTAGTTCAAAACATATACTAAAGAGGGCAGCACAAACCTAAGATGTAGCCACATTTCACAAGCCTGTTCGGAATATTGTATTATAGCTTGAAAGCTCCGAAAGTCTTCTTTAAGCAACGAGTAAGTATGTGATTTATTATTTATATTATTATCTGTGGTACGTTCTATGTATAACATAATTGAGAGGATTGGTTTAAAAAATACAGGAAATCAAATGATTGTAGAAAATTCCTAATGGAAAGAAGAGACATTGTTGCAGCTCGCATCAAATTTCTTAGGAAATTACACCATCTAAATGCTCCAGGAGGCAGTCGTCCTCCAGTATAACTTATCCGTCTCAGAAATCTGTGGAGCAGAAAGACGAAATAAGATCTGTGCGCAAGTGGTATGTGGGAGGGCTAGGACCAATGACCGCTTTGGGGGGGGAGGCATTGGTTGAACGAAATTACCAATCATTTGCAGAGAGGGGGTCATTTCTATCTGAACTCTCTACTGTATTCCAACCACGAGAAAGTCTCCAGGGAATGAAGGGAGCGGGGTGACGATGTGAATGAATGTTGATGTCATAAGATGTCATAAGGTCACACACGTGGGTACTCGTATCTCTATTAGCTAGCTCTCACAGCACAAACCATAACACTGATATACACATTTTTATATTTATTTTATTGGGTTATTTTACGAAGCTGTATCAACATCTAGGTTATTTAGCGTCTGAATGAGATGAAGGTGATAATGCCGGTGAAATGAGTCCGGGGTCCATCACCGAAAGTTATCCAGCATTCGCTCGTCACATTTTTATACTATCCTAGTTACAAAATTAGATCACGGTTAATCTCATGGTCTTTTAATCCCTCCATACAGGAAATAACATATGCAGGAGAGCGCATGATTTTTAAACTGACGTTATAACTCTTATATGTTCTATCTACTTCGCTCCAATAGGTGACGCAATAGTAAGCACATTCCTTTCACGGTTTATCTCCTGGTTGGAGAACAGTACCACGAGCATCTTACCCCTTAGCGGACTCCAGTTGATGCTGCCCGCAATACACTCCGGCACAGACAGACTCCGCCCACAAATGCGCCAACTCACTCTACTGATTCCTGGGACGGACCATAGATGAAACCTGAGTTAACCAGAATCATTCTAAAAATATAATATATCTGGCAAGATTCTAAAGGCGGCATGAAGGTCCCACAACGGAAAGGGAGCAGACTTATAATATGCAACACGGAGTCGGAAAGTACAAGTTTCGTATGTTGTAAATGGATTTTTCGTTCTTGGCGTCAGAATTCCAATACAGATTATTCTTCAGAAATGAATTCACAAACACTCAAAGACTGGTTCAGAAGTAACTTACTGTGTTCTTTAGAAGAGGATTCCGTAATAATTCTATATAATGACAGTTATCGTTCTAACACCATAAATAAAATTCCAAATACAAACACTAGAAAGCAGGCAATAATAGAATTGTTAGAGAAAAACAATAATCATTACAATCTGACACCATTCCTGAGTTATTTGAACTGGTTGCACCATTTACAAATCAACAAAAACAATTCGAATTAGACAGGATAGCAAATGAAATGAGACATGAAGCTATTAGACTTTCCCCATGCGATTGCTAGTATAATCCCAATGAACTGATTTGGGACAACTTTCTGGTTAGAAGATGTCGAAAAACTCATGCATAAGGCAATAGACAATGTCACTAAAGAAGACTGTCTCTCCCACGTTAGGCATGCAGAACAGCTTCATTTTTTTATTTTAGTAGGTTATTTTACGACGCTTTATCGACAGCTTAGGTTATTTAGCGTCTGAATGAGAAGAAGGTGATAATGCCGGTGAAATGAGTCCGAGATCCAGCACCGAAAGTTACCCAGCATTTGCTCATATTGGGTTGAGGGAAAACCCAGGAAAAACCTCAACCAGGTAACTTGCCCCGACCGGGAATCGAACCCGGGCCACCTGGTTTCGCGGCCAGACGCGCTAGCCGTTACTCCACAGGTGTGGACGAACAGCTTCAGTAGTAAGGTTTCAACGAAGACGTTGCAAGGGATGAAAGTGTGCAGTCTACAGTATTATAATTAACTTGCGAGAAGAGAGCGATGATTCTGAGTTAAGTGATGAAGACGGAAGTGGAGATGAAGATGATGAAGAGGACACCCCTGAAGCGCTTGCCGTTCTATTGCTTTAAAGTCCAGCAGTAGGCCTAATGAACATTGATAAGGTAAGATTTTCACTTCTGCATAATTTTCAGTGTATTCTAATGTGCAGGGTTCCCACTAATACACGCCTACTAGGTTTGGCAACACTGCTCCTCACAGGCATTGGCTGTCGTTCATATGCCATCAACCGTTGCATTCACAAGGGAGGATTTTCAGTAGGGTACGATGGATTTGGCTGAAAGTGTTAATGTATACTAATTTAAGGTTCCTGAAAATGATGGTGAAGATCTCTCGTTTCGGAATAGCACATTTTTGAAAATACAGCAATTTTAAAAATCTGGATTTAATGTCGTTCTTGCGCGCAGCTTGTTCATGACCTACTTGCAGAGATCACTAGAGGCGAGAAAATTACTTTCTTCCATCGCTTTTAGAAATCTAGAAGTGGAATATGTTCATATTTGCATTTAAGACGAAATGGATATTTAGGGTAAACTCACTTGTTATGTTAAACATGATAATGCGGGTTAACCAAGAAATGTTCAGGACACAGCATCTTTTCAAAATATAGCCATCTTATAATGACTGCTTCCTGACACCCATCGACACAACAGACATTATTTTCCACATGCAACAGTGTTTGAAGTACATTTTTGAAGAGTTTATTTTGCTTCCTGTATTATATCCACATTTTTGTCAAACATATATTAACATGTTTTGAAGCCATCGGCGTGGCTCAGTCGGTTAAGGCGCTTGTCTGCCGGTCTGAAGTTGCGCTCGGGCGCGGGTTCGATCCCCGATTGGGCTGATTACCTGGTTGGATTTTTTCCTAGGTTTTCCCCAACCGTAAGGTGAATGTCAGGTAATCTATGACGAATCCTCGGCCTCATCTCGCCAAATACCATCTCGCTATCACCAATCTCATCGACGCTAAATAACCTAGGAGTTGATACAGTGTCGTTAAATAACCAACTAAAAAAACGTTTTGAAGAAGAGTAGAGCAGAACTGACGGTAAACAACTGATTGTAACTTTAATATAAAAACTCTGTCGTGAAGATTATTATCCGAATGTTCCATAATACATTTATACCTGAAACAATCCTCCAGTCGCCGAACAACTAGCTTGTACTGTCGGACGAAATAGACGTCCAAAGGCTGAACAAATCGTGTGGTTTTTGTCGGGACAATTGCAATTTGAAGTGACTTCCCATGAAGAGCATTTTTGGACTTCCTCATTAGAAAATATGTCTAAAATAAACTCTTTCAAAAAATACTTCAAACACCGTTGATTGTGGAAAATAGTGTCTGTTGTGTCGATGAGTGTGAAGAAGCAGCCATTATAAGATTCCTGTATTGTGAAGAGATGCTGTGTCTGAACGTTTCTTGGTGAACCCGCATTATCATGTGTGAACATAACAGGTGAGTTTACCCTAAATATTATCCATTTCGTCTTGAACGCAAATGTGAACATTTTCCACTTCTAGATTTCTAACAGGGATGGAAGAAAGTAGTTTCATCGCCTCTAGTGCTCTCTGCAAGTAGGTTATGTAGAGCCCGGATGTTTAGGCATTTATTTTGGTTAAAATAGGCAGGCATATATGCACTAAAATAGTAAAAATAGGCAGTCAAATAGACATTTATTATTCATGGAAACAGATAAAAGATAGACAGATACTTAATAAACTATCCCCTACGGTAGCCTACTCACTTTCCTCGGATACATGTCACATTGCTTTTCTAAGTTGCCAATGTCATATTGAGCCGCCTGTCAGAGAGAACGTTTTTCATAGTGGAAAAAGATCTTTCTAGTTCTACTGAAGTGATCGGAGCAAACTTAAAACAATTTATTTCAGAAGGGCTGTCTCTACTTTCTTTCAGAGATCGGGAAAAACAGACTGTGTATTGTCTCAAAAAGAGGGGTGTGAGAAGGGATTAGAGACTTCAAAGTACGCGTGACTTGTGTGTGCAAGGGACAACAGTAACGGGGCCTGGAGACTTGCTTTTAATACTTCCCTCTTCCCCTTTCTTTCGCTGGTAAACCCCGAAGTGACCTGAGCACTGAGGGTTATACTGTTCAAATATCTTTGTTAAGTGACATAAAAGATGGAGTCGGTAGGGGAGAAAAGTTTACGACTTCTTGGAAGCATATGTATTGCTGGAGAACAAGATTCTCAGCAAATATTTGTGTGAGGTGAATATATATTTTTAATTTGTAGTCTACAACCGTTTCTTTTTTTTTCTTTTTTTTTTGTTTTTTGACATAATTTATGTGCGGTTTATTTTAAATGCATTAAATATATAGTAAATGTACAATAATGACATAAAAAGTCTAAAAAATGCATTTAACCTTAAAATAGGCAACAGGAGCTAAAATAGTCAAAATAAAAATTGGGCCTATCGTCCCCAAATGTATGGAAGCGTGTTTATCTCTAATAAGTCTTTCATACATACACTCAGTTTAAAAAAGGTACTTTACCTAACATCCGGGCTCTAGTTATGAGCAAGCTGCGCGCAAGAACACATGCAATCCAGATTTTTAAAATTGCTGCATTTTCACAAATATGAAATTCTGAAGCGAGAGACCTTCACCATCGTTTTCAGGAACCTTAAATCAGTCTACATTAACACTTTCAGCCAAATGCACCGTGCCCTACTGAAAACGCCCCTTTGTCAATATAGTCAGCGATGTATACAATGAAGGAGGAAAAGAACTGGCCACACTACCACATTATCTCCTGGCTTAGTTGTCTCGTGAGTGGTGATTTATTGATGTCACTTATGAGGTTCAAATTAATTAATTGTTTATTGTTACTTTCGCGAAATAATCTTATTAAATAACGTTCGTAAATTTATCCACGGAATAAAGACCTTCATTGGTCATTTAACCTTCCCTCGTATAGGTCTTACATACCAATGCCTGCAGGGGAGGGGACACTTCTATGGGCAAACATACATTTGTGGACCTTCCTTAGCTTGGGTCAGTAGAGCGCAAGGCTTCCATTGAGATACACACAGGACAAGAAGGGACATTCATCCATGCCGAAGGCGGGAATCGAACCCATGAATCTTCGGGCAGCGCCGTCTTAGACAGTGTATACATTGGATGATGATGATGATGATGATTATTATTATTATTATTATTATTATTATTATTATTATTATTATTATTATTATTATTATTATTATTATTATTATTATTATTATTATAACTGGCGGAATTTCATGGCCATGCGATTATTATCGACCAAACTTATCAATTGCGACAATGCAGAATAAACAAAAAATGAAAGAGGGGTAATGTTTCACTGCAGGAATGATAAATGTTAACACTTTTCATCGTAAGTCAAAATGTCAAACCAAATGCCATGTTTATTACAGAGCCATATCGTAATATTCAGTTTATTTCAACGGACATTTAGAGAATTGTAAGATAATGAGAATCTTCTTTTTTTCGGGCTGTAGCTCCTACGTTTGACTACAAAAATAGTCATACAATGAACCGTATCGAGGAATCATTTTGTCTTTAGAAATTACATTAGTTAAATAATTATTTTCCCAGGCTAATTTATACTGTCCATCGTCTCAGTTTCGCAATTAGACTAGCCTATCTTTTCGCTTTCATAAATAACAATGACACTAAAAAACTGCAGAGAATCTGATGCAGCTCGTTGAATAGACTGTCAATCATTTTAAGCACTGAACCGAAACTTTGTGCATTTCTAATGTGGAATGCATTTCTGAGGATTTTTCACGAGATAACAGTTTAGAATGTTTGAGCGTGAAACACAGTAATTAAAGCAACAAATCTAGTTTTCACTGGAACGAAATATCATGATTTCCTATAGTAATAGAATCACTGTTATGAAATACGTATAGGAGGGTTCTAGATTTGTACAACAGACATTTACTGTAGGAGAGGTCTTTCCTAAAACTCTTTTTACAACATGATACACAAATTTATATACATACATTACTTATTTATATTTATATGCTTTAATACCTAATTAGCCTATACAATAGAATAACGTTACATTAAGTAAAATAGTAACACGACTACTTACACATATTTATTTACTAACAATGTACGAAATAATAAGAGGTTACATTATAACATACGGGAATATTTAATACATATTCAATATTTGAATTAATGTGTATGATATTTCATTCCTTTAAATGATGAAGAGTTCAGAATAACAACTTACCTGAATTTTATTTAATTTCTAATTACCACTAATATCTCAACTTCACTTCAACTTTTCAAAACCACGCTATGAAAGATCGTACCAGTCACGGCCCGATTTTATCATTTTAACTGAAGCCACTGCCTGCTGGATGACATCTTATTGTCTGCTTACACAGCCATAAGATGCGATCCAGCAGTGATTGAAGCATAAAAACTACGCACTTTATATTCATACCACAGTCTAGTACCACGGTCTAGTATACGTATACAGTCACGAAGCTTGAGTTGTGAGGGTGCTAGAAACAATGGACTGTGCCCGTACTATTTCGTATTATCTGTAATGAGGCGATATTAGCGATCCTAGTGGTGAGCAACTATCTATGGATGCATATTTACTACGTATTGAGCTTCGTGACTGTATATACTAGACTGTGGTTATACTCGGTTCAAAAATAAAATAAATGCACAAAAAATGAAATAGCCAAAGGCCAAAACAATTGACAATCGTAACTTTTTCGCTTCTAATTTCTTAAGTATGATTTATTAAATTAAATATTGTAGGTTATTCTTACAATTAATGTAAATCAAATTAAGGAAAAAAAACGCCCTTTTTTATGAGCTTAAAATAAACCTTGCTCGCTGACAAATGAGATCACCAGTGAGTAGCGGTGAAACTTTAGATCTTAAAATCTGAGAATTGTAAGCCACATAGTCCAGCGTTCCGTAAGAGAAGGGTGAGCCCGCCAAGGGTCGAATTTTGCGTTTTTTACACCTCCAAATATTTAAGACATAGGCTATATCTGCAACATAAGCCTGGCAGACGTTGGCCAGCTCGCCCTTACTACATTGAAATTATCATTGTTTGTAAGGTTGGAGAAACTGCGTAGCCTGAAGGCGCGCGCCATTCATTGTCTCAGTGTTGTTGTAACCACACAGCCGAGTATAACCGTAGTGAGGAATTACTTATGTTTATGGCCATTGTAATAGTTTATTATGAGTAATAGTGACAGTAATAATCAACCAGGCATATCTGGTTATTATTGGAAATGTCAGAGGCATGTCGAAAAATGGAAAAAACGTACAAGCAAAGATTAAAAGAAACAAAGGTGAATCATACATTAGTACGAAAACATCTCGACATTACAAGCCCGCGGTATAGGCCCGCCATGTACTTGTGGGTGCTTCAACACATTAGGTATGGAGAAAATACAACCTGTGTTTCATAATTTCTGGGAGTTGGGTGATTATGACCTCCAAAATGCCTATATTTCCAAGGTCGTAACCAGTATTTATGTTCTGAAAAAGTATGTGCCACAGAACGTTTCTGGACGCCGTGATCGGCAAACAAAACGCGCAACTAGCAGTGACTGACTCAGAGGAACAACTTCATGAAGATGTAATGGATTATTAGCGCCTCTGTTCCCAGAACAAGTGAGATCACTTTTGATAGCAAGGATAATAACATGACAGGCATCTACTTATTTTTGTTTATTAATAATTTCAGACACTTTGTAAATGTCACATCACAGTGCGATTAAGTGTTTTTATTTATTTATTTATTTTATTATTATTATTATTATTATTATTATTATTATTATTATTATTATTATTATTATTATTATTAATGTCTGCCACTATTGAGTTCATTCTACGCCCTTTGCTTTTTCTAATATACTGTTTTCAAATTATTACCATAATATTGATGAATTTATGTCATCTATGATCACTATTAAGTTGGAATATTAAATTGGACATTTTCAATAAAGGTATTCGTTTTTCAGTGTACAAAGTAATTATCATTATTTACAGACGTATCCGTGGCGGCTTCGCCCTTCTCTCACGGAACGCCTCAATTATCAACTCTTTAGCGTTGCGACATTATACCACTAATCTCTGCTTGTTCTAGAGAGACGTAACTATTACCTATCTTTCTATCTACATTAGTAATTCTATTGTACTTTTCTGAATGGTTTTCATTAGGGCTGGGGACGGAGCGGTTCGGTTCGGAGCAGTTACTGTGACGTCATTACTCGGTTGATCCGAGTACAGTACCGAGTACAAATTTGTGGCGGCAGATTTAAAATTTAGATAGATTGAGTCGATTTTAGAACGTACTTTGAAAGTGAAACCAAGCGTGTTTTAAAAGCGTTGTAGTAAAGCGCTTTCGCTTTGCCAATTGACGAGGAAAAAGTGCTTCTCTTCATTGCAAAATGGCGGTTGCAAATTTTATTTTCGTGATTACAGCTATTTGAGGAGTTATTTTGTACGAAAGGCCTATTTAACTTTCAGTGTTGTTATATATGACAGAAGAAATAAAATTGATAAAATAATTTATAATACTAACAGCTAATAAATTAACATGTGAGGTAGGCCTAAACGTTAAACGCTGCAGCTGAGTAAAAAGAAGATAGAAAGAAACGGGCTCCATGAAGCGCTGCCTAAAACACTTAAAAATAACACACAGAATTATATACTATTACGGAAAGTGGATAAAATAATCAATAAAACGTGGAATCTTAAACTGAAGAACATAATGTTTATTTATGCTCGACCATGCCGAAATGTAGTAATTATGCACTTGGTAGCAGTCCTTTAATGCATGTCATTAAAGTACACCTATTCATTAAAGTTCAGGTTTTCGATTATTTTCGGATATGCAATCGAAAGACAACGAGGGAAACGTCACGGAGGCTGGAAATCTAATACTGTCGCAGAAGGTTATGTTCTGTTACTATAATAATTAGCGTTAATTGTAAATAATATTCAAATAAATTCAATTTGTCATCTCGTTTTTCAATTCTAAATCAATTTCCAGGTTATATCAAAATTAGTTCATGTTAAGGTTCATTCACAATGAAAATTAAACATAACGTAAGCGTTAACTTAAGAATATAAACGTTACGGTAAAATCAAGAAGTCATACCATCATTCACGATGGGAATATAAACATAACAGCAAACATACTTGGTAACCATGGAAACATAACAACGACGCCATTTCCTCATATTCTGTTGTATACTTCAGCGCTCCACCATGGATAAATATATTTATCCTTGGCTCCACGATTGTATTCTGTTTGCAAATCACGTAAGCATAAGCATGAAAGTATGGAGTTTGCAAACTTTCATGTTAAAGTCTTACGGTAATGTTTATGTCAATGCTTATTTGAATCATTGTGAATGGTCCCATTTGGTAGCCTGGGCACAAACGTCTGTGTTTATGTTACGGTTATGTTTAATTTTAATTGTGAGTGGGCCTTTATTCTTTACATTACATCAAGGTCAATGACATTATTGTTCCTCGGAAAAAATCAATACTTTCGCGTCTGCGCACATCTCACAATATACGAGCTATTCACAAGGTCACTTCCGATCTTCAGTCAGATACAAATAAAATGAATACTTCTGAATAATTTCAAGTTAGAAATATGGTCGAGCATAAAAAGTCGTATGAAACTTGCCTATAATGGTAATTAAGACGCTCGTATGAAAATTATGAAACTCGCTTGCGCTCGTTTCATAAACAAACATACTCGCGTCTTAATTACTATCATTATAGGCTCGTTGCATAATGTACTATTATATTATAACATTACTAGCCTTCAATACAACCATGTTCTCTTTGGTGAAGAGTAATATTATCGATAAATTAAAGTAACTAGGTAACAATTCGTACAAATAAATACAAATAAAATGATGACTGATGAGGTAACACAAATCCAATAAACACAAATAGAAGAAAAATATAATGCACTTCCTTTTTTTTAACATATTTTAATATTAATCAAACACTCTAATATGATGATGATTATTACTATTATTATTATCACTATTATTATTATTATTATTATTATTATTACTATTATTATTATTACTATTACTATTATTATTATTACTATTATTATTATTACTATTATTATTATTATTATTATTATTATTATTATTATTATTATTATTATTATTATTTGCAGTAACATGTTCAGACTGTCAGTGTTCATTAGGCCCACTTGACAGATCATATAATAGGATGAACTCCTCTTCAATACTAGAGGCCTTTCAGCTCGCCTTGGGGATAAGGAAATAATTTGTACTGCAGCAGAAAATATTTAAATACAACAGTACCTACGTTGTTGTCTACTAGAATTAAGTAAATAACGTGAACTCTGAACGTTTGAACTTACCGGTAACGGCTACGGTTAACCGAGTAACTTCGGTGCTCCGCTGTCAAGCACATAAACCGATAGAACCGAGTAACTCAACAGTTCTACTCGCTCCTTCCCCAGCTCTAGTTTTCATGTAAGGTTCGCATGAGGACAGTTGTTGCTCTGAACAGACTGTATAGTTATAGATGACCTGTCGCAGAGTTGAAAAGACTGTACAGCTATCTATACCCTCTTGTGCTACAATGGGTGCATTGGAGCGTAGCAGAAAACGAATTCTGATTCTTGAAAGGTAAATTGCAGTGTGAATGGGCTGCAACATCTTCACAGGTGGACTGTTTACGTGAGAGCAAGAAGGGCGCATGTCGAAAACCTTCGATGTTTCTATGATCCCTGCAGCTATTACGACCACGCCTTCAAAATGAAAAAAGTGTTATGTTGCAGTTATTAACACTCTGCTCTCATAGTTTTCAATCAATTACATTTGTTAGATAACTGATTAATCAGTTTATAAATCAGATCCCAATAACACGGACTGTGAAGGACAAGTGTCTTGTGTTTTATTTCTTAATGCTGATTAAAATGTGTGATTACTGACTATGCAGAAGTTTTGCTAGGTCCTGAGTATTATACTTAGACTGGATAAACTGTTACCTGGCGGGGATTTAAGTTGAAAGCTATTCATTATTCGAACTTGCTGTTGTTCTACTGCTTTGAAATTACAAGGCGGTAGCATTTAACTTCCCTTAAGAATAAAAACAGAACGAGTGTCCCTGAGAGTCTGTCCTAGTAAAGTATGAATCTACAGGCAAATTACACGATGCTTACTCAATCATTCCGATGAAGGTCGCATCGACAAACACGTACTGCACTTTTCCTACCAGTGTGGTCTATAATGAGTCTGGCTACCAAGAATGCAATAGTTCATAAAGAGAACAAAAGGTTAGCGCCGTAGACCAGTGATGTCAAAGCAAGCGCATTTTTATGACCTTGACGTCGTGCGCGGGCAGCAAGCGCTAAATATGGAAAGAGGAAGGGTTGTGTATATGAATAAGCAACCTGTTGGATTAAGAAAACAGTGGTGCACAAACTTCAAACGGAACGTGAAATTTTATGTCGTTATTTTTATATGGCTTCTTTCTGTTTAATAGTATCTACTGTATATTGTCTGTAAAACAAAAGTACTAACACTGATTTCTTAATATTGCACTTGTGTTTTAAATCTTAATAACATAATAGAGAGTTAAGAAGGTAGTATAGGCCTAATATTATACTGTATTAAGTGGATGAAACACATCATTCATAAAGAAAGTGATATTCCAAAGAAAAAGATTGAGTATGACATGATAAGTTGGAATTTATATTGATGGTATCTTTAGCCTTACAAAAGTAATCAATAAACTAATCAAAACAATATTACAGTACAAAGCAAAGTTACCTAGGTACTGTATGTTTTAAGTGTAACTAATATTACATAACAAAACTCTTATCGCATTAAGCTTTTAAGGTGATATTTGTGAGCAACTTTCTATCATCAGAATATTAAATTCTTTTCTCGAAATCTGCTGAAGCTATAGAGCTTACATTTTTACAACACATGGGCACGTATCTTTTGCTTATGATGTAACAGTAGTTGCTTTGTTAATTTATTTCCTTACAAACAATTTCCATGCGAATATTTTCAAAATTTTCAATACACTATCTCCAGTAATACGTATATACGGTATATTAGGTTTACGAAAACATTCTATAGGCCTACCTGAAAATTTCACTTTTCTATACGAAAAGTTGAGAAAATATTTCTTTTGAATAAAGAAATCAAACTTGTGAAAAATGAGCATTAAAATTAAAACTTACATTCTTATAATGCACTTATACTTCTCAGGCAAATCTAAAAATTAACATGGATACAGTTTTAATAAGTTCTCTTCCCTTTATTCATTGAATCAGTGCTGGCCATCCCTGTATATAGCTCGACCAAGCGGCATATACCACCTCTTTCGTCTGTCTCTTTCCTTTCCGCTGTAAAGCGCTCAGGCTCTCCTGGGCTTTAAAGCGCGCGCTTGCTCCTGTGGGCATCAATTGACATGCCTGCCGTAGACTATTATTTAAACCGACCAGACGTCCCGTTTTTAAACATTTCGTACCGGTGTCACGAACGTTCTTGTTGGGACGCCTATTATCCCCATTTTTTGTTGGAAAATGCAAAATCTTGCTGAACAATAACTCAAAATAGAATGATGTTCAAGTGTGCATAATATCATCGCAAACGTTTCTAGCGATTACAACATTGATAAGAAAGGCATGTTTAATCAATTTCTTTATGTGAAACAATTTGCTAGTGTAGACAAAGCTACTCAATGGAATAGAGAGGAGAAAGTAGTCCATATGAGAGGTAAAAATGTTCTAGCATTTCTCTTTTAAACAATTATCATTCAGAAACATTGCATCTGGTAGGATGGAAGAGAAGGCCTTATGGTCTTAATCCTATCAGATTAAATAAATAAATAAATAAGTAAATAAATAAATAAATAAATAAATAAATAAATAAATAAATAAATAAATAAATAAATAAATAAATAAATAAATAAATAAATAAATAAATAAATAAATAAATAAATAAATAAACAAATAAATAAATAAATAAATAAATAAATAAATAAATAAATAAATAAAATTTTAGAATTTGGGTTCTCTCTGACTGGAACTAATGATTCTGTAGAAATCTTAAGTATCTTGAAAACCAAAAGCTATATAAAGAAAAGTAAATAAAAATTATGTGATTTTCAAAAAATTATTATACCTATGTTAACCTAGCTACTGTGAATTTCTCAACGTTAAAATATTGCCCTGAAAAGGATCCCTAAGAAAAAATTATGACCTTGCTATATTTAAATGTAACGCGCATGAAACCTTTTGATATCACTAATTCGCATAATTAAAATAAAATTAACTTCCAAACTAGCAGTCCGATTGAGCTGAAAATTTTCATACTGCTTATTCTTAATGTATTTGATACACATTTAAAAAAATGGAAGAAATCGGATCAAAATTGTAAAAGTTTCAAAACCCAGACCTAGTATCCCTAAAAAAATATTACCACGAAGATAGAACTTAATCTTATTTACTAGCTTATTCTCTGTACAAAAATACATAGATTAGACCTATTTATTTTAGATACCGGTAACCAATATTGTGTTTTTGATTCCATATAAAGATCCCTAAATTTTATCATAAAAATAATAATAATATCAACTCCGTACGTAGATGAAATTATTGGGGATCATCAGTATGATTTTAGGCGTAATAGATCGACTATTGATAAGATTTTTTGTATTCGACAGATATTGGAGAAAAAATGGGAGTATAAGGGTACAGTACATCAGCTATTCATAGATTTCAAAAAGGCATATGACTCGGTTAAAAGAGAAGAATTATATAACATTCTTATTGAACTTGGTATTCCCAAGAAACTAGTTCGATTAATTAAAATGTGTCTCAAAGAAACTTACAGCAGAGTCTGTATAGCCCAGCTTCTGTCTGATATTTTTCCAATTCACTGCGGGCTAAAGCAAGGTGATGCACTATCACCTTTACTTTTTAACTTTGCTCTAGAATATGCCATTAGGAAAGTTCATGATAACACAGAGGGTTTGGAATTGAACGGATTACATCAGCTTCTTGTCTATGCGGATGACGTGAATATGTTAGGAGAAAATCCACAAACGATTAGGGAAAACAGAGAAATTTTACTTGAAGCAAGTAAAAGGTAGGGTTGGAAGTAAATCCCGAAAAGACGAAGTAGGATATGATTATGTCTCGTGACCAGAATATTCTACGAACTGGAAATATAAAAATTTGAGATTTATCTTTCGAAGAGGTGGAAAAATTGAAGTATCTTGGAGCAACAGTAACAAATATAAATGACACTCGGGAGGAAATTAAACGCAGAATAAATATGGGAAATGCCTATTATTATTCGGTTGAGAAGCTTTTGTCATCTAGTCTGCTGTCAAAAAATCTGAAAGTCAGAATTTATAAAACAGTTATATTACCGGTTGTTCTATATGGTTGTGAAACTTGGACTCTCACTTTGAGAGAGGAACAGAAATTAAGGGTGTTTGAGAATAAGGTTCTTAGAAAAATATTTGGGGCTAAAAGGGATGAAGTTACAGGAGAATGGAGAAAGTTACACGACGTAGAAGTGCATGCATTGTGTTCTTCACCTGACATTATCAGAAACATTAAATCCAGACGTTTGAGATGGGCAGGGCATGTAGCACGTATGGGCGAATACAGAAATGCATATAGAGTGTTAATTGGGAGAACGTAGGGAAAAAGACCTTTGGGGAGGCCGAGACGTAGATGAGAGGATAATATTAAAATGGATTTATGGAAGGTAGGATATGATGATAGAGACTGGATTAAGCTTGCCTAGGATACGGACCGATGGCGGGCTTATGTGAGGGCGGCAATGAACCTGCGGGTTCCTTAAAAGCCGTAAGTAAGTAAGTAAGTTAAGTAAGTAAGTATCCTGACTTTGACTCGTTGTTTCATATAAAGGTTACTTAACAGCCTCTTCTCTTTCTAATCAACGCCAATTTCCTTTAGGAACCCCATCAGTTTATTTCAATCCACTCTGTCAAACACCTTTTCTAGGTCCACAAATATTATATACACTTCTTTATTCTTCTCTAGGTATCTTCCGCCGATTGTTTGTAGCAGTCAAAATAATAATAATAATAATAATAATAATAATAATAATAATAATAATAATAATAATAATAATAATAATAATAAATTTCTTCAACCTTCTAGAATCGCATGCATATACTACATAGGTCCGTTCCTTTGCATCCCATGTAATATTGTCTTCATTCAACGCACTTTTCCAAGAGAATCATTCTCTCGCCCATTATGTCAGGTCCATGAATCGATGCTGGCGGCGCAAGATGTCCATGCTGGGAGCACTGAATTGTCTCGCTCTTCGTCCCACATTCCACCGCCCGACACTTAGTCCTGTTTTGCACTCTGAGTACGGGGCTTCCGTTCAAGAAAAGTTAAAAACTAAAACAACAAAGAAGAAGCCAGCTACTGTGTACTAAACACTGTAATACAACACGTGACGGTGCAAGTTGCCATGGATACTAGGAATGCGTGCTGCCGCAGTGATCTAATTCTAGGTTTACACTGTTGTGATATACCCACTCATGTACTACATAATAGAAACTGGCAGGTAGACAGACAGGCACTGTAACCACTGTGGGCGTGAACCTATCACCAACACACAAACCACCTCTGTGGTCTAGTGGTTACAAGGATTTGTACTCGGTTATTCAACGATGTTGTATCAACTGCATCTACTGATTTAATTGTTAAGGGGGGGGGGAAACAACATAGGCCTAAGTTATAGGAGTGGAAATTTGCAGTGGTTTACATAAAACAACCACAGTCCAAATACTTTTTTCTGAAAATAGCCATTGTCCAGCCAGAACGATGGTAGCATTTACAGATATCCCATTCATACCATCTTGAAAATTCCTATGTTACTTATATCACGGGCTTGAACAACACAAGTCATAAATCGTGGGTACGCAGAGGATCGAACCGTGGTCCACAGCATTATGAGTAAGCTTACAGCGCTTTAGCCACTGGACTATCGTAGCGGCTACATAATAATAATAATAATAATAATAATAATAATAATAATAATAATAATAGTAAAAATAATAATAATTTATTATTTATTTATTATTTATTATTAATATGTGTACTGAACAACAGCCAGAGGCCAATTATAGTTCAGCACAATACACAAACAGAAGATACAAAGGTGCAAAAATAAATAAATAATATCTTAAATCAAGAAAAACACACATAAATAAAATTGAGAACAAGAACAGTAAAAACTAATAATCAAAACGAAACTATACCTTAAAAGGATCTAAATTGTGCCCATGCAAATTGGCATATTTTATGCATATCTACAGACTGAAGAAAGTGATTTTGAATTTCTGTTATAACAATTTTTTTGAAATCTTAAACCCTTTGTAGGAATACGAAGGCTGATATTGTTTATGATAGACTCACAATCAGTATCACCCTTGATCACTTTGAAAAAAAAATTAATAATCATGATTTTGACGTCTAGAATAAAGGCTAAAACAGTTGAAATATTTACAGTTAATCTCATACTTGAAGTCAGAGGAATTGGGTATAAATCGAAAAGCACATAAGGAAATAAATTTTCTTTGAATATTTTCCAAATTAACCGAATCAATTGAAGTAATGGAATTCCAGTCTACAGGTGCATATTCAAGTTTAGATCGAATAATAATAATAATAATAATAATAATAATAATAATAATAATAATAGATTCAAATGCGTTTCGAGGTATTTAGTAATGATGGGGCCAATTTCTATTTTGCTTATTTAAGCTCTTGCTGCCTATTTTAAGAGTAAAGGCTGATCCATAATAAACAGAGAACGGAAACGAGAATGAGAACGGAAAAGTTCTTAAAATAAATGTATTTAAATGTGAGCATTCATAATTAATGACAAGCTTACCGGAGCCCGGGAACGGGAACGGAGAGTTGGCCAAGTTTTAACTTTGTTGTTCTAGTTTCCGATCACAGCCTACTAGATTCATTCTGTTGTCGTCAAAAAGCTATTTGGTCGTTATATATTTTGTAGCAAGGAGGCTGTGACAATATTTTGTCCATTCATTGCTTGTAACTATCGCAGAAATTAAGCAGAATCACTTTCCATACATGCTACATGTAGGCCTATATGTGACCAGACTACTGCCAGGTTAAATAAATCATTATTATTATTATTATTATTATTATTATTATTATTATTATTATTATTATTACTACGTGAATAAATTCTTAAATATGCCATGTCTTAAATTTCGAAGTTAGTAAACCGGTGTTTCTGTTGGTTGGCCTATACTTTTGAGAGAATACCATTGGTCAGATATACATAAATAACATCAGAATGCATAATATCGACTTTACATATCGTTATTAACATACATATCGATATGCATTTCCGTTCTCGGTTTATTGTGAATAAAAAATCTTCACGTTCACGTTGTTCGCTTCCCGTTTTCGTTCTGGTTCTCGTTCTCGGTTTATTGTGAACCAGCCTTAAACGCCTATTTTTGCAGTTTCTGCCTTTAAAAATAAATAGAAAGTATATTTACCTTTCATATTTAATGATGTTAAGAACAAACATTTTAATTGCCTCAAATTTATCCTTCCCATGTGGGAGTTCAATGTTAACTATCCCTCATTTGCATTCCTCTATAGAACTTGTTTTATTGCATAAACGGAATTATTAGTAACGTCTAATATCTCCTCTCGCCATTCCAAATGCCATTAGTGAGAAGTTCAAACGTGTCTGTAAATAGCCTACTAGCTTACAGGAAATCTGTCATATAATGAAATATAATTATGATTAAATTTGTCGTAAAATTCCGTTTACACTAGCTTGCTTGGAACACGCTCCAGTTATGCCAATTGATGTAGAACAATTTTTTTCTTGGTGAAAACTATTTTATGGGATAGAAGACAGAGATCAGAAAAATCTAAATAACGCTTGTGGTAACATGCAAACAACAGCGAGGTGTGTTCCATGAATATCACATGATTTTTAGTTGGTTATTTAACGACGCTGTATCAACTACTAGGTTATTTAGCGTCGATGAAATTGGTGATGGCGAGATGGGGCCGAGGATTCGCCACAGATTACCTGGAATTCAACTTACTGTTGAGGAAAACTCGAAAAAAAACCTAACTAGATAATCAGCCCAAGCAGGGATCGAACCCGTGCCAGGCAGGCAAGCGGCTTAACCGACTGAGCCACGCCGGTGGCCTTATCATATGATAAATTAGCTGATAAGATATTATTAAGCCTCTTTTCAAACTTGACACTATTTCATGTTTTGTCTTTTTGCCAAACTACTGTACCATTTTAAAATTTGCAGTGCCGTTTTAATGTTTTAATTGCCTTTTTTTTTTATTTTTTTTTTTTTGCTGTCTACTGTGCCCTTTTAAAATTTACAGTGGGACTTCAATGTTTTTAATTTGTTCTTTTTGCCTACATACTGTGCCTTTTAAAAATTGCAATGCCATTTTAATTGCCTTTATGGCTGCCTATTGTGACGTTCTTAAATTCACAACATCATTTCTATGTTTTTAATTACCTTCCCTTGGCTTATTGTACCTTAGTAAAGTTTAGCTCCAGTGCCATTTCTACATTTTAATTGTCTTTTTACCTGTCTACTGTGACTTTTTTTAATTTACAGTACCATTTTCAGGCTTTCATTACCTTTTTTGTCTACCTATTATACCTTTTTAAAATGTAGTTGCAGCTATATTTTCATGTTTCTAAATGCCTTTTTTGCCTGCCTGTTATGCCTTTTTTAAAATTTACAGTGCCTTTTTTCTGCTTATTGTCTCTCTTTTAAACATACAATGTCATTTTAATTTCTTTTAATCACCCTTTTTTTGTCTGTCTACTGCCTTTTTTTTAATTTAGCTGCAGTTACATTTCTATGTTTTCAATTGCCTTTTTTGCCTAACTGTTTTAAGTATTATCAATGCTAAAACATCCAGATAATAAATCTTACTTACTGGCTTTTAAAAATCGTAGACCTGACCGGGACTCGAACCCTGGCAAGCGGTCCACCTGCGTGACAGGCAGAAGGTCTGACCACTCAGCCACCTCAGAGATTTAAGGGAGTACAGTAGTGGCAAAAAAAAAAAAAAAAAACCGGACCGACCCTTGTAGCTGATTTCAGAGCCTTGTTCATTCCAGAACACGATAGACTGGTAACTAAGACTTTCGTGGTTCGAATCCTGCCGGGGAAGGAAACTTTTTTTTGTTCCTTATTCAAATTTATTCTCAATACTTTTCGATTGCAGCGATATTTTGCTACTTAATTAAGTTATTATTCACAGAACATGAATTTTACCAGCAAAAAAAAATTCCTTCCCAGGCAGGATTCGAACCACGAAAGTCTTAGTTACCAGTCTATCGTGCTCTGGAGTGAACAAGGCTCTGAAATCAGCTACAAGGGTCGGTCCGGTTTTTTTTGCCACTACTGTACAGTAAGTGCCGGTATGAACACCTTGCCATCAAGCCCGTAGCGAACAAGTGCGTCGGTTGAAGTCTCTCCGGGGAACGGACTGTACGCGCATCTTTGTAACCTATAGCCTGCCGCGCGCCGCCAGTGGAGGTCAAGAAATAATTTGTCATCCTGTCAGGGGAAACACAATAAAAATAATAAGAGTGGATGATGAGTAACAGCGCCACAAAAAGCGGGCGGGGTAATTTTGAAAAGATTGTCTGCTCGGTAATAGGGACGTATAAATAAGATCAAGTCATTAGGTGCGAAAATTGCCCTTCATCTGAAGCACCGCAGTTCCCATGGGGACGGAATGTTGATGTATCATCAGTTCTTCTCCCCTCCACTCATTCTCTATAAATTACAAAAACTCGATTCTTGTTTGTTTCTGCTCGAACCCTGGCCCACCGCATGAGTGACTATCTTGAGCCCTCGAGATTTCGGCTGCCCATTGTTCTGAGAAATTGATAGATTTCATTCATTACAAATTAAATTTATTTACGTCTCGTGACTCCCAGATGGATTTTATAACGGTTGTTGTAACTACACGAAACTTAGGCTACTATGCTGAGAGATACGCTAAAAAGATTTAACACAGGATCCGGCATCGGCAGAGGAACGGGCGATTAAGTTGTAAATATTTCGTTATTGACTCAAGAATTCATTTTTTAAAATGACGTAGACCTACATGAGATCATAAAATGTCCACCGCAATGGAGTAACGGTTAGCATGTGTGACTGTGAAAGAAGCAGGTCCGAGTTCAAATCATGGCTGGGACAAATTACCCGTTTGAGGTTTTCCCTTAAGGGGTTAGGTACAGCTTACAGCACTAAAATTGTTGGAAATATTCAACATTTTTTTCCTTCATTACTGTATCTTATACGATAATTAAAATTGGTATGTGTAAAATACTGTCCTTCTGCTATATGAAAAACTATTTTTACGATTTATCATTTTTTTTTCAAAATTCAAAATGTTGGCAGTCCACTGTGCAGTGATGAAGCGTTTCCCTCATAACTCATAAGGTTGTTAACCTTTCCATGTTCTCTCTCTTTTATGTTATTGCTGAAACTCATGTTTACAATATCAGGCTCTTTCAACTACATTCCTTAATAAATAATATTTTTTATTTTGTGTTAGAAGAAAATACCGATATTTGACCATTTTTAAAAATGAGTTTATTTTTATCAGACAATCTATCAAAGGTAGAGAAGTGATCTTGCATCATATTGTAGATATAACATGCATAAATACACACAAAAAATTTCATCCCAGAATGTTGGATAGTTTTTGAGTTATGTGGGAAACGCTTCATCACTGGACAGTGTACTGAATTGAAAAAAAAAATGTAAATACTTTTTTTTTTAATTGTAAAAATATTTTTTTCATATAGCAGAAGGACAGTGTTTTACACATACTAATTTTCATTATTGTACAAGACACAGTAATGGAGGAAAAAATGTTGAATATT